>NC_058044.1:2390242-2690242 GCF_020085105.1 Siniperca chuatsi
TATGCTAAGCTAGGCTAACCACAGCCAGCTCAGTACTTAACACTTAAACACACACACACACACACACACACACACACACACACACACTCGGAAAGAAAGCAAATAAGCTAATTTCCCAAAATGTTGAAATGTTTGATTTCAAAAACTTGAAAAACAGAAATATGACAAACATTAAATTACAGAAAATTTACAGTTTCATTTTACAAGAACATATATTTGTACAAGAAATGTTGGCCAGCTGTGATTCAGAGATTTAAGTTTCTGTCTGGCGTAATCTTCAGGCAGGTTTGTTTGTGGTTTACGAGGCCGGTTTGTCTCCGTCAGGTGGGGGCTCGGAGGTTTTGGGCGGCCTGCAGACGCTGTCGTCGCCTCTCCATCGCCTGCCGCTTCTTCAGCTCGATCTCTGCTGCTGAACATTTACCGAGAACTGCGGAGAAAACGCAGAAGATACAGACACATGAAGGCAGAACAGGGTCAATTCGATCAACAGAAACTATGACGTAAAACATTTGAGGGCCGTAATTCCACAAAGACAATTAAACAATATCTAAAAAAAATGGATTAAAAAGAAGAAAAATGACTTTAAAAGGTCAAGCGTGGAGGATTTAGTGGCATCTAGCACTGAAATTGCAGTTTGCAACCATTTGCAACACCGCTCGCCTCACCCTCCCCTTCCAAGCGTGTAGGAGAAACTACGGTGGCCACGAAACTCGTGAACGGCCCGTTCTAGAGCCAGTGATTGGTTTGTCCGTTCTGGGCTACTGTAGAAACATGGCGGTGCAACATGGCGGCCTCCGTGGAAGGGGACCGCTCCCTCTGTAGATATAAAGGGCTGATTCTAAGCTAACGAAAACACAACGCTTCTTAATTTCAGGTGATTACACACTAATAAAAACACACTTATGAATATTATATTTCTGCCGATAGATCCTCCTAAATGTTGCACACTGGACCTTTAACGGATAAAAACAAAACTATGCAAAATATGAACAAATGGAAAGTCAGTTCTTTGAAAAGGTACAGAGCCAGTTCCCCTTAAACTAATGCGGTGATAATTACTGGTTACCATAGTAACGGTGCAATAGTTAGCATTGGGACACCCGTGAGACCGTGACGTGGGCAGCAGGGATCGGATCTGTGAAGCGGCGTGGCTCCATACAGCAGAAACATCGCGGTAAAAAGAGCCGCTTACCTTCACGACATGCTGGAGGTTTGACGTTCGCTCAAAATGCAGCAGGAACCCGCAGCTCTTCATCTAACCAGCTCACTGCTGCTTCTATCGTTCCTCACTTCAGTGAATTTACATTATTTTTTTAATCTAATTTTAGGAAAACTGTATATACACACACACCACCATATGGTACATATGTTTACTTGTTTTTAATGCAATCAGAACAGTGGGATCTGCATTTGTATTTATCACAGTTTCCGGTAACATCCGACATCACTGGACTACTTTTTGTGCGTCCCGAGCAAAGAACGGATATGTTGTTACTTCCTCCTGTCTCAGTTTACGTTGTTACGCTGGAGGGGAAGAGTCAAATGGCTGAAGACTGACGCCGCCATGAATCGATAGTGTTTTAGAATCGATACAGTATCACAAAACATATCGCGATACTCAAGTGTATTGATATTTTCTGACACCCCTAGTGTAGTTAGCATCTTTTATTTGTTTATGTAGTTTGTTAGCTTGTAGCTGGCAGTGGCTGTAGTGTTAGTGGCTGTGAAACACAGAATAACATCTGCTACGATGTTTTCTGCGAGTCCGTTTGAATCTCAGGTTTTAGGGAAGTGTACAGACTCCTCTCCCCCCTCAGAGGAATGTGAAAACACCTCTCTGGTGACAAACTTTGCACAGATACAAGTCAGTGAAGTCAAGGTCTGACATTTAGAGGACATAAGAAAAACACATTTTTTTGAGTGGAGGGGGATCTTTAAGTTATTTATTTAACTGCATTAACTTGGAAGCATCTTCCAGTCTTCTTCCAGTACGATAATAATGAAATGAAAGTGGAATTTACTGAGCAGCAACTATCCAACACGCCGTACAGACGCAGGGCTTTCGAAACGAAACACACGGTGGACAGAGTTATCTTCTTTTCCCCACCGGAGTTCGTTGAAGTTTTGTAAAGTGCGTGTAAAGTGCTCCGCTAACGTTAGTCTGGAGGTGACGGGGCACGAAGTATCCACAAAATACTAATTATCAAGTTATTAAATCCAAAAGGCGCCCAAACGCTGCCTTTTTTTGAAGATGAACTACAAGATTACTGCAGCATGTGCGCGCTGTACACCTTCCAGCTGCTGCACTGTGCCCTCGCGCTTCAGGCTGAGTTTAGGTATCACATTAGAAATGGTTCAGTTCTGGTAACTTTAAATATTGGAGACGTTTGTTCACAGCAATACAAGTTACAGTTTTTCCACCGAGGCTATAAGGACGTCTGTCTTTGGAGAGGCTTGATTTTTATTTAGCTTTGGCTCAAAGTCAAATAAACATCAAAGAAAGTGGTTTTGAACTGGATTGCATTCCTGCAGAAAGCGACTGGTAAAATTAGCAAACGTTCGTCCAGTCAGATCATTTTTTTGTGGGAAAAATTGTGAGATTTGCAAGATCTCACGGATATCGCAAGAATCTGTTGCGTTAATTCATCGAATCACAACATTGCAAACTGACTCAACGGTGTCGCTCCAGACTGGCCGGCAGGAACTGGACAGCTGTTGTGGGTTTTGAACCTGCTGTTGTCACTGAAGTCCCGAAAAACTGCCGTCTGAATCTGCGGTCGTGTTAAAGAGTGTGTCTGAAGGAGGAAACGTGCTCTTACCTTTGTCGGTCACCGTAGAAACTGGGTTGCTTGGCTTCTTGAAGGTGAACTGGTCTTTGCGGGGGTTTCCCCGCGGCGCCGACTGGACCCCGCTGCTCCCCCGCAGGCACGCTGAACCGTTTGTGGGTCCTGAAGTGTTTTTAGTTTGTGTGAATCTGAAAGAATCCGTCACGGTGTTCATCTGTACAGCTGCCGTGATGTTAGAGACAAAACCACCAGCCAGCGGAGTGCCACATGGTCTACCTGAAGCACAGGGAAAGGCTGTTGCGGTTTGTTTTTGGGGGAAAGGCTGCTGATTGGCTGGCTGTTGGATCCCGTTGTCCCCGGTTCTGTTGGCCGGTTGTAGAGCTGCTCTCTGGTTGGACATGTGACCCACAGGAAGAGTCTGTTTAGCGGAAACGTACTCGGCGCTTTGGATCTGGTTCTCCACGTCTTCGCACATTTCACACAGCAGGTCGTCGTCAGCTGGGTCGTCCCAGACCGGGTCCGACGAGAAGAAAGAGTACAGGTCGTCATCCGGGAGCTCGGAGGCAGCAGGAGCCCCGCTGTGGGATGAAACTACTTCCGGTTTTGGAGGAAAGCTCTGAGCTGTTTTTGTCGCAGTAGAAGCGGTCGTGTTGTATTTGACAGCTGAGCTCGCAACAGAAGTCCTTTGGTGAAACTGTGGTTTCTGCAGGTGTGGCTTCACGGTGTTTGATGTTTGCCAGGTACGTTGAGATCCCGCCTCCTTACCGGACGAACACCTGTTCTGCTGAGTGTCTTTTACCGCTGCTTTCGAGCTGTAGTCCACCTTCGAGTCTGTCCATGTGTCTGTCTGGATTCTTTTGACAGAGAAATTAGGATTAGACTCCAGTTTGAAAGTTGTTCTTTGTCTCACATTGTCCTTTTCCACTTTAGGAACAGGTGATTGGCTGCGTCCAGCACCTCCACTGACAGGAACATTTACTGGACTTTGATATCTCACGTCGCCGGATGGTTTCTGGGTTGAACAGTACTTTGGAGCAGTGAAGTTCTGTGGGTTTTGCGTGATCTCCAATATTAAAGAGTCATTTAGTAAGTCATCGTTTTCCCAATCATCCTCAAACTCGTCGTTTGCTGAAGCGCCTTTAGTGTTTGTGGTGGAAAGACCAGCAGTGGGAGCGTGTGAGGACGCAGGCGGTTTCCCAGAAGCCTCTCTGGAAGACACGCTGGAAGCAGGTTTTACTTGTGACGGCTGAGCCGACGACACCTGACTTAAATTTCCGCTTACATGTTGGGTCGGTCCATCAAAGAGAAAATCCAAATCGTCCTCCATATGTTGATCCAGGTGGACCTGCACGCCTGTCCCAGCCGCTGCGTTCACAGCTGGCTGACCAGGAAGTGAAGGTGAAAAGTCCTTTTGATCACCGTTCTCCAAATCCAAGATGTCCCCTGACAGGAGCTCCAGGCTCTGCTGGTGCAGGTCCTCCACTTCTTCTTCTTCTTCTTCTTCTTCTTCATCATCCTGATGAAACATGTTGAAGTCAAACTGTTTGGCGAGCTTCAGCAGGTCGTCCACTCCGTTTGGCCTGTGACAGAACAAAACAATTAGCTTACTGTGACGCCGCCGAGATATTCTGCAAACACGTCACGGATGCAAACGTCCTTAAGGTTTGAAAATACCGACAGGAAAGAAGACGCACTCTTTACGTGATTTACCTCATTTTGCTTCTAGGCAAATTCTGCATCCATAAAATCAAAACTGCATCTGTGATTTTTGTCACCTGATAGTCAAACAACCTGGACAGTTTTAACTGAACTACATTTTTAATTACAATATATGACTATAATGGGCTCAAATAAGGCTCGATGTTGATTTTCAGAAACTGTTTCAAAGCCTGTGGGTTTATATCACCCTTCTCTGTAAACCAGGTTTATGACGTTTGTAAATCCAGGTAAATCCACGTTTCTGATCACCTGCCCACACCTGTGTCTTGACCCCTGAACACTCAGCCTCTCATTTCTGTACCGACTGAGTTCTCTCAACAGTCGAGAATGAACTCTGGATGACTAAACTGCAGCATTTCCCGCTCCGTGGGATTTAGCGTCGTCTAATCACTGGTAATGAAAAACAAGAGCGACAATACAATTCACTAAATCCACTAGGCCACTCGAGTTGATGACACGCCTGCACTCATGGCAGAGAAAGATCAGAAACCTGGATCAGGTGTTTACATGGCACAGTATCCTGGTTTCTACTGGAGTACACCAGGTAGCATATTCAGGTTTCAGAAACACAACCAGGATTCTACAAAAACCGGATCACGACCAGGATACTCGTGCGCATGTAAACGCACTCATTGAAGTCCGAGTGTCAAGTTACAGTAACGGGCTTTGAAATGATTTCTGATCATTGTCATTGAGCCTTAATTGAGCCTATAGACTTCTAAGGAGAGGACGAAGATAAAAGCCCAAAGTCTACGGCCACGATGTCTCTTCAGTGGAAACGTAAACGTCACAGCAGAGTGACGTCAAGAAAAAACTGATTTCAGGCTGCGTTTGACGGTTCTCCTGGACCCACCTCGGGGATTTCTTCTTGGGTTTGGGAACTCGAACATCCGGCGTGCAGGGAATGGCGGCGCTGTCTCCGATCCACTGCTGTAAAGTCGGCTCCGCAACCTTCGGCCTGCCATGCTTCAGAAAGACAAGCAACAAGAATATAAATGAGCTGTGATTCGGGGAACAGTCCTGAACAGTGAAAACACTAATATCTCTTTACAAAGCAGGTCCAAGAACGGAGGGGGGGTATTTAATTATTTAATCCCGCCAGCCGTGTTACCGACCTTTGGAGCGATCCTGCTGACGATCTCGGAGATGTCCACAACTCCCGCAGACTGTTTCTTGCCTCTTTTACCTGAAGAGGAAAACAGAATCACCGCGCGGCCCAAAACCAGCTTGTTTCGCTCAACCGACTGTCCAAAAATCAACCTACAGTAATTATTCCAAAGATGTTGAACTTAGAATGATATAAAACAGAGAAAAGTGGCACGTTCTTACATTTGAGAAGCTGGAAACATCAAATATTTGGCATTTTTGTTTCAGACAAAACTACAGCAATTAATCAGTGATCAAAATTGTTGTGGATTAATTTTGTGTTGACCGGCGAATCGATGAACTGTCTAGTGATTGCAGCAGTAATTAAAACGGTGAACTTTATTAAGAGTGATCTACATTCTAGAAAGAAAGTTGGAAGGCTGAAGTCTACCGAGCCTGTTGGGTGAAGGAGAGGTGGCGTCCCAGATGATGTCCTGCTGAAAGTCGGAGTCGTTGTGCGGAGACTCTCCACTGAAACCCCCACCTGCTCTGGATCTCGGGATTCTGGTCGGGGTCTTAAAATCTGGAGGAGAAGAAACGCAAACAGCTGATTCAGAAACAGATTCACAAACAACAACAACAACATTTACTGCTCAGCCTATTTGACTTCAGTTAACTCCAGACCTGTGCACTCTGCAGGAGGTCAGAGGTCAGAGGTCAAGGTCTGGAGCTGGTAAGGATTCAGTGTCTTGCTCAAGGACACTTCAGTAGGACAGACTGCAAGTTGTAAATTAAAAACTATAATCCATATACTGATGGACAATAATCTTGTTAATTTAACATACATAATGACTGAAACAAACAGTAACTGCTTGTTAGCTCCATATATTCTGCTCTCTTACTGTTAAAAAGTCTGAAAGTTTAATATATTTTGTTAACATGTAAACATTCAAAACTATTTATGGATCTTTAGGTAAATTCGGCATATAATCCTCTAAGCAGCATTTTATCCCAGTTACATTTAACTCTATAGAGTTTTAAAATTACCAGTCATAACTGCAATGTGATGAACTTGTTGTATGCCGAACTGAAGTCTGAAAACTATAGTTTGTAAAAAAAAAAAAAACTTAATCATGTTTTGTGTTTAGGTTCTCTCTTGGATACACAAGAAAACCTAAAATCGCGAGTAATTTGAATGTAGTTTGGCATACAGTTGTGTACAAACAGCAGAGCGGGACGTTGTCGAGGCTTGTATCCGTCACAGCAGACAACAGAGGCGGATAACTATGAGGAACAACTTCAAACACCTCAAATAAAACTTAACGAACGGAAATACAGTTACTGACCTGACTGTTGGCTCTTTGGAGAGTCGACCTCCGCCGCTGTCTGTGTCCTCTGAGTCTGTCTGAAACTTCTCCTCAGTCGGTTTGGTTTTGAAGCGGCCGTCTGTTGCTGCGGCGGGGAGCCTGTCAGACCGCACTTCGCCCGGCCTCGGTTCATGGTTACCGGCGGTTATCGACGATCTGTTGGCGGCGTACCGATCGACAGTTTGCGCTTAACGCTGAGTTATACTTTGTTATTTACAGTTGATTTTGTTGCCTAGTCGGCCAGTCGGCGGAGTTTTTGAGCGTCCCGCCATCTTGTCTTTCCCAGGATTCTGTTCGAGGGCGCGTTCAAGAGCGACAAAGCTGCGCGGATATTGCGCACACAGTGTTGCACGGGAATGATTATTTTCGGATTTTATGTTTACAAACAATTGTCTGCATGTCGGGGAATTTTTAGGTTTTATTTGGATATGAAAAAGTCAAAAGTCTAATGACAAAAAATTGACACAGTGACGATTTTCATAGTGATTGTCACCAACTTTCCAGTTGTTCATACTCATACTGTTATAAAGCGCTGTGCAGCTATGGTGTCTGACATAAACCTTCAAACTCATACTTCATGGATTGTATTTCATCATCTCACCTGAGCCAGGTGCAACCAAAGAACCGTTTTTCTGGTTCAACTTGTCTTATCAAGTCTAGCGTTACCTGTTAGGAGGCTACCTGGTCCCAGATTTGCTCTGTGGTAATTTGATTAAACACAAACATTTGGGAATATGCAACATATAAGCACAAAACTGAAATATTGAAGGTCTTGTTGAAGTATTCCTTGCGTGTTTGCTAACCTTACCCATGCAGTTTTTAAACCCAAACCCTATCCCTGAATCGTTTTTGTGCCTAAACCTAACCAAACCTTAATCAGAAGAAAAGGGTCATATGAATAATTTATGTAACAGTTATTTGTGAGGGGCTTCAGATCACAAAACGCTCACATGGGTCATTCTGAAGGACAAACCACATAATTTATTGTTTAGTTTAGTGTGGAGACGTATCCGTTTTATGCTTTTCTGTAACCTTTCAGATTTTGAATATTTTGAAGTATTAAATGAGGAGTAACAAGTAGAAGAGTAACGGCTGGGTTATACTAGAAAATACTAGAAAAGAACTGGTTCGTACGGCCTGTCCCAGCGGAGTCATTGAGAGAGAGGGGGGGTGAAAACGTTTAAATATTTCCTGGACGACATTCATACTTACAGCTGATGCTGGTGATTGTCGATTTTAATTCTTCTCGATTTGAGCTCTGCATTCGACAGTGTTGATCACTCTATACTACTGGATCGCCTTGAAAAGTGGATTGGCATCAGGGACGCTGCTCTAGACTGGTTTAAATCTTATTTATCTAATAAAACTTTCTCATGAGTAACTTTACTCATGGGTAATGCCTCCCCTTCTGTGGCCCCTCTGACCTGTGGTGTTCCCCAAGGCTCCATCCTCGGCCCCATGTTGTTCTGTGTATACATGCTGCCACTGGGACTTATAATACATAAACACAAAATCCAATACCATTATTATGCTGATGACACACAAATTTATATCCCGTTTAAAACCGGGAATTTTAAAGTCGGGAATTTTCATCATTTATTATCTTGTCTGTCAGAAGTAAAGTGCTGGATGTCCCAAAACTTTCTCCAGCTAAATAAAAAAACAAACAAATCAGAAATGGTTATTTCCTATTTTACAAAAACATCTTGGCTCCCTGTCTACAAACGTCACGCCTGCAGCCAGAAACCTGGGTGTAATATTTGACAGTGACCTTTCATTTGAAAAACAAATCACAAAAGGTGTTTCTACCAACTGAGGAAAATCAGGTCTTTTCTCTCTCAGCCTGATCTCAGACAGGTCATTCAGTACTTTTACTTGAGTATAACTTTGAATGCAGGACATTTACTTTTAACATAGTATTTTTAAATTGCAGTATTTCTACTTTTGCTTTAGTAAAAGATCTGAATACTTCTTCCACCACTGAACTTGACACAGGTGTGTGTGGAGCTGGAATATATTCAAGAACAGGATTAAAATGGAGAGGACGGGGTTTGGGGGGGGTTTGTGTTGCTGTGGTCTAATGATCCGTTACACAATTACAACCATCATGACTAAACATCAGAGATGCAGAGCAGCAATAAATCTCTAGTTAATTTAGAGTCTCAGAGACATTAGACATCAAATAGACACGAGTGTGTTCAGAGTGCAGCTGCAGGCCGAGTCCATCCAGCAGACGACAGCAGCAGCAGGGGTTGTTTGTGAAGCTGTCGGCGGCAGCTCTCCTCCTCCTCCACCGTTTCCCCAAAGGAAGGATTAGCGCGTCACATCCCGCTGGGCCAACAGTATATACACACTGTAGTGTGAACACACTGATGCTGCTGCTGAAAACAAGTTCACTTCAAAATTAGACGCATGCTCTTTGGAAAAAACACATGAAAAGTCACAGATGACGTTGGAGACAACTGAAGTCCACGTTTGACAAAAACGTTTATCTAAATTCTTATTATCATTACATTTAATGAGAATATTGTAAGATAATAATGCCAAGTCACGGCCCTGCCATACATGGTGTCAGTGGGTGATAAATGCTAAGTGGGTGGGGAAGGGGAAAAACCACAGACTGTATAAAAGAAGTGGACGTAGCCTCAAGGTCTGAAAAGTGAAGTACCTTAAACCTGCATTGTTTCTAATGGCCTGCAGGGGGCGACTCCACCGGTTGCAAAAAGAAGTCGGATTGTATAGAAGTCAATGAGAAAATGATCCAACTGCTCACTTGATTTATTACCTCAGTAAACGGTTTCCTAATGGGTTTATGGTCTCAATCGCTTGTTTCAAGTCTTCTTCAATACAGCACAATCATTCATTTAGTAAATTATGGTCACATTTAGAGTAAAACAGATGATAAACCAGGGTATGCTTTAGGGCGTGGCTACCTTGTGACTGGCAACTCGCTACCACGGCGACCTGTCAATCAGGGTTGTGTCTAGATGGTAATACTGGATTTGAGAAACTCTTGCGAGATTTGTATGCGTTCCTAAACCTAACCAAGTAGTTTTGTAGCCTTAACTTCAATCTCGCGAGAGTTTCAAATCCAGGGCTACCTTCTAGACAGGACCTCAGGACAGAGGCGTAGCAATGCGTATCCCTCCCCAGTTCCACACTCTCGCCCAAATATGGTCACTCATAGTTAAAAAAAAACAAGATGGCGACGGCCAAAATGCCAAACGCAAGGCTTCAAACAGGGTAGTCCACAAACCATTGGGTGACGTCATGATGGCTGCGTCCACTTCTTTTATTCAGTCTATGGGAAAACGCAAATTCATAACAAAAAAGGATTCATGTGATCGTAATCAAGTCCATGAAGTAGTTTGTGTGAAGAATGAAAAAAGAGAGCTTGAGAGAGAAGTTTAAACTCCGCCTACTTTCCCACCTCCACACACCTGACCAGTCACTACCTGACTGTCCAACAGGTGTGGGGGAGAGGGGTTTTGAATACTAGGAAATGAATCCCTATTGGCTGATTCTGAACCTCACATTTTACGTCCAATGCCAGCGTCCAGCGACAATGAGGGAAGTAAAGTGTCCTTTCTGCAGAGAGGTGGCCAGTAAGGGCGTGGTGGTCGGGGTGGTGGATGGGCGTGTAGCATGTTAGTAGTCTGGAGTCGCGTCCCGTCACAGACATACAATTAACATCCACCTGTTCATTAAACATAACCATGATCTTTCCCTAACTTTAACCATAGTTCATTTGCTTTAGCCACAGTCTTTCCTTGACCACACTGTAGTTGCCACTCACAGGTATCCAAAAAAACAAGAATTTTAAAAATGTTGGTATTGGACATAAAAATGTTGGCATTGAACGTCACCTGGGTCCAATATCAACCTTCTTTTCTGGTGATCGAGTTGCTTCTTTGCCTTTCCAAAAGCACATACAAAGAAACAAAATTATAGAGGTAAGAATCAAACGGTTTGTTTGCTCTAACGTTAGCCATGTAGCTCACTAGCTACAGTAGTAACCTATAGTAGCACATCATTAATAGTTCCGCCATTAAAAGCCCCATTCAGGATTGAACTGCATGCATGCTACTGTGTCAGAGTTTGTGCTAATGTTAGCTGCTCTGCTCTTTATTCCACACTTTGGACGAATCGGTCAGTCCTCAGCATCAAAGCCTTTTCTCTTATAAAACTGAAGCATTTTGTTTTAAAGTATGAACAACAAAGCTGCGTTGCTTGTCAAAGTATGTTTTGTTCCATAGTTAGCAAATGACGTTATGTCAGATATAAATAAATATGATGTAGCATTTTTTCCTTATAATTCTACTAAAATACAAACATGTTATTATTTATCATAAAAGTTGGTGTTTGAAATTTTGACCAGGTGAGAATTACTGTCCAGCTACTTCTGTATGGAGTGCTTTTCCTTTTCTACATTCAGTATATGATTGATGGTCAATCAAAAGTGGCCCGATTGGAGGGATTTCACTGATTCTACAGCGAGGAGCCAATCAGGGCCGAGTCCAGCTGTGAAATGTTTGCTGTGAGTGAGTCTTAAACTGTCTGGAAACAAAAAAACTACTCACACAAAATCAACATTTAACAACATCTACATCAGTCATTTTTAATAACGCGTGTGTAGGCTCTAAGATGAAGAAAATTGGAAATCCAACATCAGAGTGCCTTTTGGCATGTTCCACATATACGAAGATTCAGAAACAATACGTCCACCGTTTACTGTCTTCCAAAAGAGGGCAGCTCTGTTTCCAGCTCGCCACCTGTGGACTGAGGTGAAATCTGAGCGATTCATCACCATCCCGTTGGGCCGATGTGCCGACCCTCCGCCTGGCTCGCAGCCAAACACAGAGAAGCATAGAATACCCTGCTGCTCTGAAGAAAACCCCGGGTTTCGATGCACTGAGGAAGGAATCCGTGGCAGAGCTGTCAGGAAGGGAAGAGGCAGATACCTGGTTTTTACATTACAGTGGCGGTGGCCTAAATGGCTCTTTTCCCCCAGCAGACATTGTCAGTCTTTGAAATGTGATCCGGGACGCTGGCGGAGGCTCGTTAGAAAAGGTCTGAGCGCTTTCAGGCCGGCGGATCAGAGAGCAGTGTCAGATATTCTGCTCTCTAATCTCACCAATCTATCACTGTCTGCTTAGAAGTGCCAGAGAGCCACCGGGGGGCAAACTGCAGTACCAACTCTGATCTGCGAGCTCCTGAAATCAAACCCCAGTTTGAGTCAGTGTGCAGCGACTGGAGGACGTCACTGTCCCATTTCCCAGCGCATCAATCCTTCAGAAAAGCAGCAATTTTCATACATTTGCTCCCTGAACCGGCTCGTTGCAGCTGCTGACTACTTGTGTGCTGCACTTAAAATCACTCGGTTTCTGAAAGTGGTTTTGATGGACAACAAACAATCGGTCCTTAGAAAAAGGTTTTCATTGCTTTTTCTGTAGATCTCAAATTGAAGTGTAGTTCTGTCTGATGCACACGTGGTGGACAGCTGTGCAGGAAAATGATGGATTCCAGAACATGGTCTGATCTAAGTTTATTGAAAATGCAGCATTCGGATCATTGACCTTCATCAGGCATCAAACTCACAACAACAACGCTGCCACGGCTGCTGGTATAGATCACACATGAGATAATTACATCAGCAACAACTGACAAAAAAAACCAAAATCCCTAAAATGAGACAAACAATCTCAAGATCCGTAGAATACAACGTACAGGACACATCGTCTAATCTTAGAGATGTTTTTAAAGTAATCATTGATGTTGTAATTCTCTCTAGCATTGAAGCTTTTTTGAGTTTTGGCTTATTTATGTTAATGCTCATGTCGTCAGACTTCTTTTGAATGTTTCCAGACCTCAGCTATTAACTCGGTGCGTGCAATGCGATCATAACTGATAGAAATGATGGTCAAAACTACTGAGACAAGACCTTGGTTGCAAATAACCAGAATAATCCTTTAAACAATGACATTATAAACACTTACACAAAGGAAACACAGGTTCTTTTTTCCCGCGGTAGAAACCGATCCTTGTTGTTGCACTTTTCTAACATCCAGCAGATCTTTCAGGTGCATATAAACACGGCTACTTTCCTTTATTGGCCTTTTACTGCTCTCGTGGGGGCGTCTGTGGATGTTTCGAGTCGAGTTTCTACTCGTGCTTTTGCGCAGCATCGCTCCACCTGACGCTTCTGGTGTAACAGCTCATTTAGCAGCAGTTTCCTTTTTGTTCATCCTTTTTTTTTAATGCTTCTCCTTCTGAAGGATCTTTCTGTGGATGCAACATTTTGCAGTTCTGCAGATTCAAGGAGCGTCCCTAATTAAGACTCCCTAATTATGCAAGTCATTGTACAATGAATGGTTAATACCTCATAGACTGGTATTTATGTCTGGTGTGTGTACAGTAGTAAAACAGCTCTTACTAAGAGGTTTCATCTCATTAAGAACATCAACCTAATCACCTCCATTAAGCTGATTGACTCTGAGAAGCTTTTCTCTGTTTATTTTTCTTTCTCCTGGAAAGGTTTTTTTTTTTCAATCCAGCCTCCAAGAAACTGTCAGTGTGTTTCAGCTCAGAGTTTGCTCCTGACTGGCACACAATGGTGACAATTTAGCTAAAAATAAGGCAAGAACAAGATAATTCAGTGGAAAACTTTCTGTAGTTTCTTTATCTGCTCTGTGGCATTTATACATGCATATTCCTCCTTAAACAGACACCAGAGTTCAAAGATGTGGACAGGACGGGATGTCTAATCCAAAACAGTGCAGATGTGGCTCAGTTACAAGAAGACAAGGGTTGTGAGGGAAAGTATTTTCAGCACATATGAAGCACAGAACAGCGAAGCTGGACGTAGTATGACTTTGAAAACAGTCCACACGAAGCAAACGAGTGAGGCAGACATGACGTCATGCATTCGGTGTCTCCCCTTTGAGCTGCAGCCGGTTAACAGACGGAGATGGGCAACATTTCCTCTATCACAAACTTGAAAAGAATTCCCATCGACATGCTCTTCAGCCGGGCTGCCAGAGCGGCGAGGAGTCCAGAGTACACAGTTTACAGCTCGCCGCACTTCAAGTCTAATGTTCCACGAGCCTCCCTTCAGATTTCCACTTCAACACCCACTTTAATGCGTGCAAACGACTCCAGTGACTGTTTCATTACCGTCCTATAAACTCTACGATAAGTGGCTCCGTCACATCCATTTGAAAGCCGTCCAAGACGTCGCCCACAAAGTGCCCGCTTCAGCGTGCAGCACGCATGTGTTTGGGCTGGACTTAATGCAGCATTTATTGCCACTGACTGGCCCATTGTAATCTATGTCAGATGGTGTCCCAGCTTTTTGTTTCTGTGAGAAGTACAAAGAGGGAAGCAGGGGAGGACTCAAAGGCATGCACAGACTTTCTGAGGGGCTGAAAAGGAAAAGCAGCACTTCTTCAACATGCAGGGTGAAGGTGAGGGTTCTTTCTCGGTCTAAGGTCACAGCAGAGGGGCACTTGAGGGTCCCTGATGAGATATTAGGGCAAAACTGAAGAATGGAAGTGCCCCATTAGCAGAGAACACGTTCCTCACACCTAAACACTAAAACAGGTTGTTTGTCACTGCCCTCCAAGACGACTCATGAGTGATAATCTTTAAAGTCCCCCTCTACTCAAAAATGTGTTTTTCTTTTGTTTAAGAAATGTCAGACCTTGACTTCACTGACTTGTATCTGTGCAAAGTTCCTCTACTGAAGGGGGAGATGTCTGTACACTTCCCTAAAATCTGAGATTCAAACGGACTCAGGGAAAGCTAGATTTGGGACGTCACAAATTCGAAAGCCAACTGCAATGCCACCGGCAAAAAAACCTGAAACCTGAGCAGAGAGAGTGATGGTATGTGTCCACAGGATCAGTCATTTCCACGCTTTCCATTCATTGTCTATGTAGAAATGCATTCTGGTAGCGTAGCGGTGCGTTTTGAGAGACGGGCTGTCACGTTGGCCGCTCCTCATTTGCATTACGATGAATTTAGGCTACTTTATGCAAATCAGGGACGTCCAGTGCAACTCGCCGCCTCTGGAAAACTCCCCAAAAACTTTTCAACTAACCATTGTCAATTTTCGTAATATAAGAGAAAGTTTCCAAACGCGCTGCCATGTCGGTCCGGTTTGAAACCTGGCAAACATGGCAGAGTGTGCAGCTTTTGGATGTAAACCGGACCCTGGAGCTTCCTTCCACTATCTACTAACGTTACGTAATAACAATGTGAACACACTGTATCAGCCACTGCCTGTAACAAGCTAACAAACGACATGAACAAATAAAAGATGCTAACTACACTTAGCATTCTGAAATGCCCGCTAGACGCTGATTTTCTCAATGACGGAGAAAGAGTAGATGTGCTTCCAGCCCTTTTGTCTTGAGGTTGTTTTTTTTTTACTTTTATGTGGGATAACCATGTTAAACAAAATATTAAATCATAGCAGACATACTTTACATACATACTTTAAAACATGTCTGGAGGGGAACTTTAAGATTTTAATTATATTAGAGCACATTTTTTCAACAATAGTCAGTCAATGTTTTAGCATTTTGAAATTAACTCTCTCTATAGTAGTTTTCATTGTTAGTGGTGGAGTCCACCTTTCCACAGTTCATTCTTTACTTTGGAAACAGTAGTTTTAAAAAGCAATTCCACTGTAAAGTACACTTACTAGCTTTTCCCGGAGCTTTCAACTGTATCTCACTATCTATCTCACGGATTTCAAGGTCGCTGCTTGTGCTGGTCGTTATAGCTAATCAATGAGGCTTCTGACTTCCTCTCTTAATCATTTTCTCTCTCTTACCAAAAATAGCCTGTAGCTACAAATAACAACCAACAAGCCAAGTAATTTACAAAAGCAAAAGTTCATGAGCATTTTGGTCTGTGCATTATTTAGTTTTCCTATTTTAGTTTTTCCTATTTATTGTTATTGATATTATATACCTCCATTACTGCTGTGCAATATCTTAATAATCTCAATAAGCTACACTTAACTCGATAGTACATGCACCACTACTTATTACTTATATTATTACATTGTATTATTATTATACTGTATTATCATCATCAACCGGTAAACCCACTTGGTACTTCACACTTATTTTATTTTATGCTTATACCCACCTGGTACTTAATTTATTTTCTGACCTGTTTTACAGTGTATTATATTGTTTGCTAGTACTTTCTCCTGTGTGCGCTGACGTAAAGGCGAGCTGCTGTAACAAAGAGTTTCCCTTCGGGGATCAATAAAGTATTTCTGATTCTGATTCTGATCTCTTAATAGGGCCGTCTGCAATGCTGTACTTAGGCACAGCAGCATGTTAACATGCTAACATTCGCTAATAAGCACTAAACACAAAGTACAGCTGAAACTAATTTTGCAGGTATTTGGTCATAAATAGTATTGGACAAGTTAAAATTCTGGCGCGATGATGGCTCCAGATGAAAAGTTAAGGGATCACCAAAGTTATTGCAATTCATCCTGAGGGGAACATGAATGTCTGAACCAAATTTCATGGCAATCCATCCAATAGTTGTTGAGATATTTCACAAAAAAACAAAAACGTTGATCTCATGGTGGGGCTTGATCAAAAGTCAGGGGATCACCAAAGTCATTGGGAGCCATCCTCTGGGGAACATGAATTTCTGTACAAAATTTCATGGCAATCCATCCAATATTTGTCAAGATATTTCCGTCTGGACCAAAGTGGTGGACTGACTGACCTGTCAACATTGTCATCCCTAGAGCCCTGCCAGTAGTGTGGCTAAAAAGGGCACTTTGGCCACCCTCGTTCACACTGGTTAGAGATCCCTCATGTCCTGAGGTGCCAGAGAGCTCTCGGACCAGTCTGTAACTCTCTCTGCGGCGACTGTTTGGTGGAGAATCACCTTGTTGTGGTGAGATATTGAGTTTCACAAGAACTGGCTCCGTCATTGTGGGCACAGAGAACCAGAGCTGTTCCCTAATGGCTCGGAGATTAAACAGTACAAGACACGCATTCAATTCAATTCAATGAAACAAAGAAGAGGACGGAAGAATCTCAGAGCCAAACACAATGGATCTTGAAAGCAGAATATTTTCAAGAGCTAATTGCGTTATAATGCATTTGAACATGTATCAAGCTAGTCTGTTTTCTCTCCAAATCTGAAACTCCCACAGGAATGCTTTCATTTGTAGACTGTAACTGCTGCAGGCTCAGCTGTCAGCACGCTGGACCTGTGACAAACAACATTTCAGAGTAAAGTATCTGAACATGCAATGGAGCAATGAAACCAGTTGTCCAAAATCTTCATTCTTCCCAGGATGACAACGCTATCTGGCCCGTGTCATCTCAGTGTACTTCAAGCCAAAGTGTTCAATGTCTGTTTTAAGAGCGCTGCTCTACGCTGGTCTTATTCTCCACTCGTTCCCAGGACGCTGCTCATGGAGTCCGGAGAAATCCCCTCGCCGTTCCAAAAGCGAGGATTGTTTGGATTTATTGACAAACTTTACTGGACTGTTGGGAACCGGCGTGCAATCACTGCGCTGCAATGAAATCCTGACATTATTCTGCCTCGAACGTAATTGGCTTCATTTTGACCCGAGTCAAGACATTCAAACCAATTCAGTGAAATTTCAGTCGCATCAGAAAACTTCCAGCTGCACAACTTTTATAGACAAACTTGTAAAGGTTGAAGAGGGGGAGGGAGAATATGTGAGGCCACAGAGGGAAGTAAAAAGTTAATGGAAATTAACTTCTTGGGCTCTTAGGACAGATGAAGGACTGTTTATTGAAAAGGGTAATTTTCAGCTTGGTTTAAATGAACACAGTTTATCTACATTTACAGTTTAATTAGGTAAGTTGATTAAAAGAACAGTTTGACATTTTGGGAAAATCCCCATGTTTGTCGTGTCAAGATAGGTCCAGGATGTGTTTAGCTTAGCTTAGCACAAAGACTGGAAGCAGGAGGAAATTGCTAGCTTAGCTTCATCAAAAGATGACAAAATCCACCTTCCACCAACTCCAAATCTGTCTGATTTATGTGTTTTATCTTGTTTATTGAACGGGTGTAGAAATCTGATGATTGGTCGACTGAACGTGCTGCTGTTCCCCCTTGTTGAGAGCCACATTAGAGCACATTCACAGACAAATATTGGCGATTCTCTTCAAGGGAGAGGAGTTAAGGTCTGACCAAAACGTTTGTCGCTAGGTGCTTTAAAATAAAGTCACTATAGGGTCTTAAAAGTCTGCAAATCTAGCGAAAAGTTGCTAAGTTGGCAACATGCTGTCAACTAAACCCAGCTGACTACAGGATGGACTGGTGCTCGCCAGTTATCCTCATTAAATTCCACTCTTGATGATTGCTCTTTACTTTACCTGCATCTGAGCCACACAGACTCAGGCTGCTTATACACCTAACTCATTTGGTTCGGTTAAAACGGACCCTGGTGCGTTTGCCCGGTTAGTACGGTTCGTTTGGGCCGATGTGAAAGCTGTTAGTCGAACTCTGGTGCGGACCAAACAACCGCACCGAGACCCTTGAGAGGAGGTGGTCTCGGTCCGGGGTCCCAAACGAACTCTGGTGCAGTTTGTTTGTGGTGGGAACGTGATCCGATCTCGATCCGACCCAACTACCATAAACTACCATTAACATATCACGCTTACCGAACACGTCTGCGGTTTAACATGTTGATGGTTAGCATGTCGTTGTGCACGCTCTGTATTAGCGCCCTTGTTCTGCTCAGTTGTCTGAAGGCAGCACGTCTTCTTTGCAAAGTGCGAAGCAGTTTAGTATTTTCAAGACGTTTCCTCAAAGTGCATTCGGCGTTCTGCTGGTATATTGCCCAGATAATTACCACGGTTATGAGCAATTGCCAACTGTGCCGTTGCTCCATGTTATATTGCATAGCATTCGTAGAAAAGGTTTCAGTCGTAGTCATCTGGACGCTGTTTTCAGAATCAAGACGTTTCGGCTCCCATCCGGAAGTCATTCTCAATTGTGAAAATGGTCTGAGAACTCAGAAATTTAAGCTACTCTGTGTTACTTAAGCCCCGCCCTCAGGAAGGAGTCTACCTGAGTGTCTGCTGTTTACCTGCCTAGTTTCACCTGAAAATGACCTAATAGTTTCCATGATGGCCCAGTAATCAGTAATCAGGCTTATTGTTTTCTGGCTGCACCTCCCTCATCACTGTTAAGTACCTGACTAGCATGTGATTGGCTTGACCACGGTGTTAACACACTGTGGTAAACGGTTGGCAAGTTGAATCTCAGACCACCATTTCTGTTCAAAGAGGGGTTTTCTTTTTTCACAAAAATGGCTTCTTTGACTCCTCTTTCAAACCAACTCTTCTCTCTACGTAGAATCTTCACCTCGCTGTCTTCAAACGATTTGATGATTGATGATGATTTGGTTTGTAGCTTTTAGATGCAAATGCACGGCGCCATTGCATGGCAATGTTTCTCTCACAGAAATATGCACTAGTCCAGAAGACAGGACCTTCTTCCTGTATTTACTTTCTTGCTCCCGCACCAGACACATCTGCACGCTCTGCTGCCGTGATGGATGTTCACAGAGAGGAAGGTTTACCGAAAACAGAAGAGGTCACCACCATGAAACCCCTACAACCCCCTTCACCCACCATCACACACCCACCGCTAACATGACTGGTGATGTCATCAGCCAGCAACCTCCTCGACCCCCAAAACACACAAATACACACAACCCTCACTGATGCAGGGCTCCTGAACAGTGTGTGTGTGTGTGTTCTTGTACTTTTATCTTCTTAAGAACTTATTTGAGTTTGGACATTTTGTTTGGTCTCACTTCATTGAAGGGCTGGTTCGGGGCTAAGGCTTAAGTTTTAGGATTATGATTAGCATAAAGTTCAAGTTAAGGTGAATGAATTAAGTGAAATGGAAAAAAAATGTTAATTTGCCTCGGATTCAGCCTCATCTTCGACAAAATCATGTCAAATACTAATATATGACATGATTTAAATGTTGAGATTAAATATTAAGAAAAGATCTGGGAAAGGGACCTTAATTCAAATAATTGTGGAGGATACATGGAAAGGTATCAGTTGGAGATGCAGTGTGCAAATGTGTTCGCTGCAAAATCATTCACAGGTATTATTATACACCAGTCAAACTTCAGAAAATGTGACTCATGGAAGTTTGACTTGCTTTGGAACAATGGGACTGAAATGTTTTGAACAAAGAAAACACTGATATTTTAACTACTAATTTGAGGTATTTGTACTTTACTTGAGTAATTTAACAAACGTATGATGATCTAATAGACCATGATGCATTGCTGCAGATGAAACTACCCAACAGTGTATAAAGTAGTTCAAATGAGCTCTGCAGCAGTAAAATGCAACACACACATTAATGCAGCAGGAATATGAATCCAGAAACATCAGATATAATAAAACACCGACAGGAGCGTTTTACTGTCACACTTTAAGTACATTTAACTGATAATACTTACATGCCTTACACGGTTTGAATGCAGGACTTTTACTTGTACTGGAGTATTTTCACAGTGTGGTGTTAGTACTTTTACTTCTGAATACTTCTTCCACCCCTGCTGTGAATGTAGACTTGCAGCACTGTGTTGGTTAATCCACAGAAGGCCTCACTCTCCCTCAGCTTGGCGTCTTGATGTCAGATGTGGTGTTTATTGACAAATAGCCTGTTTAGGCCCCGCCCCTCGCTAACGAGCTAAGCTAAGTGAATCCGATGGTAAATGACTGACCTGCAGGCGAACGCTCTCACTCTCATTAACCTGATTAATACTCTCTCCCCCCACAGCTACAGATTACATGTCACTGTGAGTCATTAGTCCTTCGTCTGAACTGGAGAAATGAATCTGACCTGAGACCTTCGGCCGGGAAAACACATGAGGAATCGTTGGTAAAATGGATGGAGACTTTCAAACTGTGTTTTTACTGAGACCTTTAATCAGTTTGATGGTGGCGTCTGCCTGACTGCTCTGTGGTCGTCTTTTCATTAAAGTTTCGCTGCGCCAAAACTGCTTAAAATACATTTAAGTCAAAAACACCTTAAAACAGTTCTTTATATTATATTTCCTGTTGTTTGGCTCTGCACTTCTGTATTTTTTGATTAAAAAAGGCCCATTTAGCAGCTGCTCTGGATTATACCACAGTTTGCTCAGTTGTCATAGAATTGTAGATGTTAAAATTTCCATTTTTTTCTGGCAAACTTCATCTACTGATGAAGATCTTGTGATACGATCGAAAGCTCCAGAACAGTTACTAAACAGACCTTGTGGTGACACAGTTTAGCATTTTTATTTACCTGTTCTATTGACCTTTGTATGTCTGTATTTTTTTTTTATTTATTAATTTTGTCCATTTGTATTTGTAAGTTTTTATACATTTTCTAATATTTTACATTTTTATGTTATTTTTTATGTCATTATGTTTGAAACAGTTTGCCATATTATTATTTGTTTTTATGTTATTAGTTTTTATACTATGTTATAGTTGTATGCTAATTTGAATATTAGCTATTAACGGAAGGGGGGGGGTAAAAACCACCACTAGTACTGCTGCTACTACTTCAACCCTTAATAATACTCATAATAACCCACAGAGTCCTACGGTCTTTAAAGTACCTGCATTTTCAGGTGAACAGATGACGATTGTCTTTCATAGACGAGGTTGACTTCCTGTCTTGATGACTTGAGACTTGATGTCTCTCCGTTGGAGTAAAGTGACCTTCCCCCTCCTCCTCCCTCGGCTCCCCCACCTCACCTCCTCCACTTCCTCTCTCAAGGTAACCATGATCCTCCCCTCCCCGAGCTTTTGGATCCTCTGTCCGACACTGAATACCTTCCCCTTTTGCCCCCGCACATGGGGAAACACATTTAATCCCTCCTGAAGCAAGCATTTAATTAAAGGCAATAAATTATCCAACTTTGTGTTCGGTTCGCCTGGATCCCACAGATCCAGACGGTGAACAGAGAGGGATTCAGGAGGAGGTGAGTGAGCTCATGGCGGCTGTTGTTTTGAAGTGGAGTATTGATGGACCAGCAGGTCACAGGCCCAGACCTGGAGGAGGCAGATTAATGTCTACTTGGAATTTGGGTCTGCTCAGGCTAACGTTCGTTACTCGAGTTGGTTTGTTTAGATAAACCTCGTTACCTCTGCGAGGGTCATCCCCTGGGCACAAGAGCCCACAAGCGCTCCTCAGGACCAGTTTATCAACATCTGTACATGTCTGCTGCATTCTTTCCCGCTGAGAGCATACAGACGATTACAGACACTGATTACAGACACCTCGATATATCAAGAGCACACACAAACTACCTTAACACGGAATATCGTGGCCTTGGGGGGGGGGGCACGGTTGGTTGGCCACCGCTGGTGTCCGAAGGTGACAGGTAGTTGGCTTGTTAGTATCCTGGATGGATTACGGAACAGGCCTACCAGGTTCAGGCACGGGGGCCCCTGGACCAGAGACACACGACAACCACAAAGAGACAAAACTAGACGTTAAACGACTACAAAAAAGGCTCAAAATGGCGAAAGAGAGAGACGTTAAATGACTAACACAACTGAACTAACTGGACTATAACTAAAAGAAGCACAGAGGCAGAGCTTCTACAGCTCCGCAAGAACACGCAGAAACTTTCATACATACGCTCATGTGCACATCCACAGATGAGCCGAGTGTTAACTGCTGTTTACGTATGTATTTATTCTTTTTTCGTATTCATATCTGTTGTAGGATGTAAACCGTATCTGATACTAATAGAAACTGATGTGATTTGCAGCAACATTATCAGAACATTTCACATCAGATTTTATTCCCAGTTTATTTCCGTTAATAATTTTAACACAAAATTGTCATCAGCTATTTTTCCTCTTTCTATTGTTACGTTTTGTTGTCAAACTAAAGCCAAACCAGCTATTTACTTAAGATATCGGAAAGTTTGAGAAAAATCTAATTGGTTCGATCAAATGCAAGTTGGACTGAGTGCTCTGAGGAACAAACGCTTCTGGTCAAGAGAAAGAAAACGAACAGAAAAGAGGCAGATTCAGGGAGAAATCATGAGGAACTGTGATGGATGAGGAAGTTTAGTATCAAAAAGTTATTTTAGCAGAAGAAGAAGTTAATTATTCACTCTCAGATTAGAAGATCTGAATCTAAAATTTCATTTTGCAAACAGTTAAAAACCAGTTTAAAACCAGTTGTTAACAGAACATTGAAACCAGACAAACTGAAAAAAGCTAAAACAACAGATATAGATTTAGTCTTCAGTGACAGGTGTAGCTTTGATCCATAAATTCGACATGTTGCATTGTGGGATTGTTAGCAGAAAGCAGACTTACCCTTTATAGAGCAAACATTTACACTCAGATTTCAGACATTCAAATAAAAGTAAAGAGCGATCTCATGGCAGTCAGTAAGTAACGACCTGAATTGTAAATCGTCATTTTGGACTCCTGTTAGTGATCAGTGAGATGACCTTTGACCCCGCCATTAAACGTTATGAAAATCTTCTTGTCACACATGCCTTGAATTTTCGATACTTGTGTGTTTTTTTTTGTGTGTGTGTGTTTGAAAAATAGTAGTACTAATCGTAATAAATTACCAGCCTGCACACATTGCGTTCACTGCCCGAGTCGTCTGTGGGAAATTACAGCTCCAAACATTTAAAAATCCTTCTCAAATATGATTTCCTGTTTATTTTGTTGTTGTTGTCGCACCAGCCACAGTCTCCGGAGGCTCTCTTCACTTCATCATGGTGTTTCTTTTTCAATCTTATCTTTTTGCATTTTTAAGTGAGCGCGTTTGATTCTTTGACGGCCACTCATCTGCTGACTGGCTGATCACACGTTTAGCTTTAAAAACAGGAGATGAAGGCAGTTTCCACAATCCCCTAAAGAGGGCAGTCAAACATGGGAGTTAAAGCTGCCGCCTGTCAGTCAGCTCAGAGTGAAGCAGAGGGAGAGGAGCAGCACCGAGGACGCATGTTTGCTTTAGCACTCGTGTTTTCTGCTGCAAAAATAATCTCCAGTTGGTTGAAAAACGCCACCAGGACCATTAAACTCAAGCGAACAAGTTCTGTTCCCTGCAGCCGCCGAACGAGTCAGAAACCCAGGCTGAATATCTGCACTCTCCTCAGCTCCCTACTCCAAATTAGTAATTGATTTGAAGAGAAAGATAAATGATCTCTTTTGTGGCCTGCAGCTTTGAAATGAGGTGTATCTAGCAAACTCCCAGCGGATTGGGAGAGAACATCCATTGAGGGGGCCAACTGGAGCGTGAGGGGGAACTAATCTCTCCATTTAAGAGTTTGGAGCAGATTTACGTAAATCACCTTTTTTTTCCCTCCTCAGTTGAATTCCAGGGGGAAGAGCTGCATCAGAGTGCGCCGCTCTGCCGGACGTAAGACCAGAAAACTTCTCTCAGGTCTGCACGTACGCTGCGCGAAGCGACGGTTTGCTGTGGGAGATTATTTTAAATCAAACTGGACGGCAGGTTGGGCGCCAGAAAAGGCCGAGCGAGCCGGCTGCTGTGTTCATCCGATGAAAGATGGGTGACAGTAGTAGTACCGGCTCAGTGTATTTGAGTTTTTAGAAATTGATCTAGTAGTTAGACGGAAAACAGTTGGTGGTGGCTTTTAGCAGCGTCCTCCGTAGTTTGCAAAGTTCATCGTCCGCAACCACACTGAAAACATTTAAGCACAAATGCTTTCTGACTCAGCAGGGTCCTACTGACGTAAACTTCATCATCTGCTGCATGTGCAGCCCAAGATTTAGGACCGCGTGACGCCTTCAAGTGTGCACGTGTCCGCCCTGCTGTCGCCGTGCACATTGGAGTTTCGTGTGTTGAACAGCACGTTAGCGTATTAGGATCATTCTTAAAGAAAAATACTATAATAATGATGAGCAAGTGTTTACCGACAGTACCGACTTAAAACTTTCTCCGTTTCCCTTATAATTATATTACCAAATCACATAACCCTTTCCAGGAAATGTTGTAATAATTAATAGTTATAAACCAGCTTCTTCCTGGGAAATTATTTTGAAAATTTCCAGGAAATTAGTAGAAAAGTAAAGGACCTGTAAAATAAGATGATATCGGATATATTGTATGAGCCCATCTCATATTTTAAATATATAAAATCTTAATCTCCAAAGTAACCAGTAACTCCAGCTGTCAAATAAATGTAGTTGAGTAAAAAGTAAATATTTTGCCTCTGGAATGTGGTGGAAAATTTCCCAAAATGGGAATACACAGGTAAAGTGTGTGAACCTGTAAAGTGACCTCAAGTACCTTCTGTAGAGTTTGACAGCAGTTTGTTCAAATCTACGAAGAGCCAAACCCCCCCCAGGTGTCAATAATAAAATACTTTCACGAATCGAGGAACAAATTTGCTGAACTTTTTTATTTTAGAACTCAAAGGTTTGTGGGGCTCGAGGGAAGAAGGAAGTCTATGAAAAAAGACGAACACACATAGTGTGAAAAGTGAAACGGTACAAGTCCTTTCCTTTAAAACAGTATATTATGCAAAAGGCAGCAGCAGAGCACTTGTAACGACTTGTCTCTCGTCCTCTGAGAGTCCACGGCAAACAGCGCTCAGTCACGTGACCTCTGCCGTCCATTTTTCAGCGCTTCGCTCTCTTGAAAAATAGTTTGTAGACGCGTCCTGTTTCAAAAGAACGCCTCAGGAAATACAGACATCAGCTTCATGTGTTCAACTGCTGGAGAGGAGGAGAGGAGGGGGAGGATGCTCTGCTGGTGTCAAAATGTCCACTTGAGGCTTCCGTAGTTGAAGTCCAGAGAGGAACAGAGGGCTAAAACCTACTGGACGACATTCTGGGCTGCTGACATCACAGGAAATGATCTAATCCAGAGACGCCACGCTGACGTTTGTGTCCTGATCCAGAAAAATCCTCCCAAGTGTCACCGGCTCGGACACACAGCTGTCCCCATCTGTCCCCACGTCCGCTTTGTTTTTGTGCTTCAGCTGTTAGATTTTAAGTCACAAAGCGTCTCCGGAGGCCACGGAGACGCCGGCTGTCAGGTGTTTTCCTTATCAGGCCAGGTAGATGCCCAGAGGGGTGGTGCTGGGGGGGGGGTGTTACAGGTGAGAAGGCATGGGGTCCTCCTCCACACCTGCCAAGGAGGTCTGCAGACACTGCTGATAGAGTCCTGCAGAGAAAACAGAAGGTGGCATGTCAACAGGAAGTAGCCTTAAAAGAAAAAGAAGACAAACTGAACTGGAGAGGAGAAACTTCTCTGTAGCCGGCGAGCTAACCACCGCTAACACTAGCGCTACTCAGTCACAATATCTCTCTAAGCTTCTTTTTATTTGCTCGGCACTTTCCCGTTTACTCCTCCCTGGCAGTTTGGTCTCGGGACTGTACATAACTGCGTCCAATAAAGAGTTACTGAAGAGCTACGGTAGCTTTCTAACTGTCAGTCAGCAAGCTAGTTAGCTCGGGCCCTAACAGGACAATAAGCTTACGCGGTTTGTTCAGAAGACATATTTGTGCCATTGACTCGTAACTGTCGGCAAACTATTCCTTTTTTATTGGGCGGTTTATACTTGAGCAAATCTGCTAATTCTACTGAAATAAAATAAAAATAAAAAGCGCTGTTTTAAATGCTGGTGTGACCGTTTTAGAGGGTCAAAGTTTATAATTTAGGATCCAGTTTGGAATCATTTTCCAGAATAAGCAAATGGGGAAAAAAGGGGCCAAATGGCTGTTGAGTGGTCATTTCCTCGTGTGTGTGTGTGTGTGTGTGTGTGTGTGTGTGCGCGTGCGTGTTGCGGCTGCATGCATGGTTGCATCAGATCCCAGCTGACAGGTGTATTGTTTCCCGAGAGCCAGAAGCTCAGTACTGGCAGAGGGACGAAAGACTAACGCTTCTTCTGAAGACTCTTTAATTGTCTTTGGTCTGAGTGATGTTGCCGTCTGACTGACCACATTTTAGGGAAATCCCTCCTCACCCCCGCCTCCCCCATTTCTAACTCCTCTACACTTCCTTTCTACACATTAACATCCTCTAAATCTCTTAACCCCCCCCCACCCCCACCCCTCCAGCTTAATAATGAAAACTGCTTACGGAGTAATTGGACTCTGTGTAATCAAATAAAGAGATGAGAGCGTCTCTCGCTAATGATCAGTTCGTTAGACAGAATATGGAGAGGATCTCAGAGGATTAATCGACCTTTAAATCAGACGGAAATGGCTTTAATTGGTGAGGAGGAGCAGAGAGGAGGTGGGGATAGGATAAGAGAGATGTTTCGTAGGTGAGTGTGTACCTATACATGTTTTTATGAAACAAAAAAAAGTTTTACCCAACTTCTGACTACATGTCCGCGGGTTTTCAGCACACAGTTTCAACCTTTAGGCCAACGTGGACGAGAAGTCCTTCGAATGCTCAGAAAAACCGAAATGTGAACACGAGAAAGATCGTGCGATACGACTGAAAGCTTGTGATGAGAGGGTTTTGCTGCTGTGGAGGCAGTGAGTTAGGAGCGGACTACACCTTGAGCCCCACTGTTTTTATCTTATATTTACATTTTGGTGAACCTGCACCACGAAAAGTCGACTAACAGTTCCTGTCTGCGCTGTAACCACGGAGACAGACAGCAATGTTACCTGGATTGCTTTTGATACTGAAGAAAACGCCTAAATACGATGTTTACAGGGCAAGATAAAGTTATAAGGACTGTGATATCAACGATGTCACAGTCAGTGGAAAGAGTTATCAGTGTGAGCAGAAGGGGTGCGAGTTTTGAAACGTCACTCAGGTTCAAATGGTTAAAGAGTCAGTTCACCCAAATTACGAATGAACCGTGACTCTTTCTTTGGTAGGAAGAAGTTCCAGACCTGCTCTGGACCTGGATTCTCCTGACTAATGGGGAAAGAGATGCTCTGAACGCTCTGAGCGCCACAAACTAAACTACATTCACATCCATTGTATTGAGGCAGAGACAGAAAATCTGCATGGCTACATACAACTAGAAGCACATGGGGGAAAATAACGTATTTTTTGTTATTCGGGTGAACTGGCCCTTTAAACGCCTGACTGGGGTTACTCACGGTGGTTTCCTGGGCCGCTGGGCAGGTCCTCCAGCTGCAGGGGGGTGTTGGTGGTGCTACATGTAGTGCCACTGTCCCTCCACGCCCATCCCCATCCCAACACCACCCATAGGACCTGCAGGACAAACACGTAAACCTCACGCAGTTAAATCATGAAAACGTCTGTATCCTCAAGTCTTATTCATGCATCAGGATGTACGTTACGTTTTTTTATTTCAGTTTTGATTTCAAGGTAATCAATCAGCTGTAACAACAATAATGAGTATCCAGGCTGAATGTTGGCATGTTGAGTGACATCCAGCGGCTGCTAACGTGTAACATGTTTACGTACTAACTGCAGGCATGTCAGTGAGCCGGCTCTGAGGCGAGCGCTAACGTGACCTCGCTTCAGACTGATGACAGCCGAGGGAAGTCTGAGCGCGCAGAGCCGAGCCTGACAGCTGAGTCTGAGATGTCCTAAGAGGATAAACCCTCTGATTTACATGACAGCATCGCCGTCCCTCTGGTGCTGCCCTCAGGACAAACTTTGCTTTTTTTTTTTTTACATTTATCGACGGAAAGATGTTTCCTTTTTCATCCATCCGACATTTTGTTTTCTGGCGTGCGATGATCATTACAGCCTCACGGGACAGTTAGCGCAGCTATAAACTTTTATTATTGTTTAATTTTGATTCAATGCAGTACTTTAATAATGCTCTCAAATATTTTCTAAATAAAAAACTATTAAAATGTACCCATTTAGAACCGCATCCACAACAACATAAGCTATGAGACTGAATTGGTGTGTGTGTGTGTGTGTGTGTGTGTGTGTGTATTTACCAGGTGGTCTGATTCCCATGTGCGTCTGTCCGTCCATAACGAAGCCTCCCATTGGCTGACCATCTGGGCCGTACGGTCCTGGCTGGCTCACTGCGGACACGGGGGGAGATTACTCTTTTTAATTATCTCGCTGCCTGCTGTCTCACAGTGATGACATCACTCTCACATTCTCGCTGTGAGGACGGTTTGACAGCTGCTGTCTATCTCACAACTATTCCTTCACGAAGAGATCAGGCTCTGCGTCCTGAGGACGTCAGCGTCAGTCTGTCCATCAGCTACTCAACAACTACTGGCCACATTCACTTGACCTTTGCTGTGGCTTTTCCTGCTCCCCAGAGGATGAAGAACAATGACTTTGACCCCCTGACCCTTCCTCTAGCCTATGTAACATCCTGACTGTTAGTATGACTCTAAAAGTAGCTAAATGATCAGCTTGTTGTTTGTTTTTCCAACACTTCATATGATATTGTGCGTTTCAGCCTCTCGGTGAACTAAAGCAGGGTTTTATACTGTTAGTATGTTAATAAAAGACCGACTTCAGCCTCATAGTGTATTTCGGCGGATTAATATTGTGCTGCAGCCTTTTGTCGAAGCTGCTGCAGCAAGTCAAGGCCGTTTCTGACCTCTGACCTCTGACCTTTCGACCCACTCCACAGACCATACTGTTTACAACAGGACTGTTGGGGACGGGGATGAAAGAAAGGACGGGGAGGGCAAGACATTAAAGGAAGGATGATGAGAGTGGAAAGATAAGTCTGGTGATATTCTATATCTTTCTTACTGTCAACAAATCCAATGAAAAGACTCAAACCATCATGAACGTCTCTGCTAACAGGTGTGTGTGTGTGTGTGTGAATCACAGCCTGATGGATCTTCTTCCTCCATTGTTGTCCAGAAACTGTTAAAACACATCAGCGAGCCGCTCTGTTGCACTGGGTGACATGTTCCTTCATCACCATGAACACACACACTGTAGTTTATTCTGACTCAGCCCCACACACACCGTCCTGCTGCCCCAAACACTCACTACAGCACCACATGTGGATTCATCCGCCGCTGGAAATAGACCCCAACAGATGCACGGTTTCCTCCTGTTTGATAAAAACTACAGCGAGCAGCCGTTTGAGGAAACTACTGAGCCTTTTTAAACATGAAACTACAGATCTGTGAGGTGTTTTTAAAGATTTACATCTTCAGCAGGAACCAATGGGCTCGGAGCTGAGAGCCGCAGACAGGAAGTCAGACAGTACTGAGAGACGGACTGACACGCTGTTGGTTACTGGTCATGTGTTCGTAGGAAAGTATTTTGTCTGAAGAATTAACCCAAAAGACAAACAATATGTCAACAGAAACCACCAAAACAAAAGGCTGCAGGTTTAACAGTTTTGGCAAACGGTTGCATTCTGGATTTTGTCTCTCAGTATGTTCTGCTGTGTAACAATGCTGTAGCTCATGTCATTTATTATATTTCTGCATTTAAATCTAATAGTACCAGTTTAAATACACTCCTGCTCTCTCTACACTTGTTTATGATCACGTATATTTCCTTTTTTTTCTCCATCTTGTATCTTTGGAGGGAGGAAAAGAGGAGGGGGGGAGTAGGTCATTAATCAAAGATGAGATGACTTTAAATGAAATGTATTCATCCTCGTGGGGAAATCAGCTTGGTAAAGTTTCATCCTGAGGGGAAGTGAGGGAAGTTTTTCAATCTACATAGTCACATTCCCAGGACTCAAGTCTTTAACAGTTTCTCATCGCTGTCATTCAGCAGTGTATCAATGCTTTTGTGTGGAAGTCAGCCCCGGGGTTAATGCTAACAAAGCTTAGGGGCCAAAAGGCTAGTGGTACTCTAGCCCCGCTTTAGCCAGGCTCCTATTTGTTTTAATCCCAGGTTAAAATGTTCAATGGAGTGGTCAGTCAAAGCGATTAGCGTCTTTGTCTGGAGCTAATCCTGCTGGGGTTTAGAGGCCTTTCAATCCTGGAGTTTAAGCCTCTCTGTTCGCTTTAACAAACTGAGGAGCCAAAAGACACAGTAAGCGGGGGGAAGTTCACCAGTGAGACTTTTTAGTGTCTTACTGCTCAAATTCAGGCTGCTTTTTTACTCTGTTTACATGCACACTTAGGATTCTAGTTGTAATCAGGTTTTTGGAGTATCCCGGTTTTTTGCACATGAAGACATTATATCCTGGTTTCAGAAATTTGGATAAACCCTTATCCATGTTTGACCAGAACTCCAACAGAAACCGGAATACTGCGGCGCGTAAACGCATGTTTGCACTTGTGTCCTCAGCTCAAATGACATCGTAGTTCGTCAGTAAAACAGAAAATATCTGGATAAATGATGTAATAATGGTCTACGTGCTGACATAAAAGTCAGGACACTGATAATAAAGAGGATACATTCTACTGTTAATCTCGTCTTCCGTTTAGATAGATAAAAGAAGCCAAATCCAGCAGAAACGTAAATGCAGCAGAGTCCAGGCACCCAGACAGTAAAGTGAGTTCATCCTCAGCTGCTGAGGTCACTCAGCTGGTACAGAAGTGAGCGTCAAGGACACACCTGCACCCACGCAGACCACCAGAAAGCCCGGGTACTGTTAGAGTCCTGCATGCAGGGATACGAATAAACAGGTTTGTCTCTGTTTCGGAAAGGATCAAAGCCAGGATACTAACGTGCATGCTAACATACTCATTTAAGCTCTTACAGGGGCAGTAATTTAATAGATCATAATAATGCAACGTGTCCTTGACTCGAAGATTTCTAGCTTTTACTGATATAAAGTTCACAAAACTCTGCGGCGCTGCGTGACATTTCAGCTACGCAGGATAAAAAACTCCTTTAGCTATAAAAGCAAATGTAGGATTCAAATACTTATCATGGTGATATATTTCCTCTTTGCTATTCAGGAGGCAAAAACCGGTTTGGCCGAACAGCGGCTAAAATTTGGCAGAATTCACTTTTCGTTCAAAATTTAAAGCACTTTTCCAACATGTGAAAACCCCCCAGCGGGGTGGCGTTAGTGAAATGCACTCGGATCTATTGCATGCCCTGTTGTTGTTGTCATCAGTAAACTCAATGATCAGTTAATGCAAACTGGAGTAAACTAGCGACACACGCATGAAAGCATTTTGTGCTTGAGACCATGAATGGAAAAATCACGGTAAAGCTGTACGCTGCCATTTAATAATGTTACTGCTTTAACATTAAAACACAGCTTGTCACTCCAGAGAGGCGGCTACAGTGGAGTGTAGCATTAGGCTATGTGGGATGCGAGTTACTGCGAGAAAACCTTGAGATCTGAGACTCGAGACTTGCTGCCAAACAGCAACTTTATCAATACAAGAAGCTTCTACGGTCACAGTATCTACGTTTGGTCTTCTGTCCTTCTGGGTTTAATTTGCTTTCCTATCTTTCTAACTATCAAATCCCAAACGTTTGACTTTCCTGGAACGAAGGAAGTGTTTTCATTGCTCCCAACATTATCATGCATTAATATGTGACAAAACAAAGCTTTAATTAACAAAAACAGGTGGAATAGGAGGCCAAACATAGAGAGAAAAGCATGTGCTTTCAAAATGTTCTGCATTAGTGTGGCCTTTTTGAAAGAACATAAATTAATTACAGTTGTGGGAAGAATAAGAGATTTATCACGAGTTTAATGTTTGCCTGAAGCCTCCAAACTAAATGGAATTACTATCAGGACTAGAGGCTGATATAGGAATAAAGCTTTCTGCTGGAGCCCTGACTGGAGGCAGATCTGGACTCCAGCGTAAATATAAAATATGTATAACTTGCCTGCTCGGTTCGACTGGTCGATCATGGGCTGAACGATCCGCCGCCTCGCGTTGATGAACCTGAGAAAAAGAAGAGGGGGAAGAGGAGAGAAACAGGAGGAGGGAGGAGAAGGAGGGAAAGACACAGTGGGCGTTTATAAATGAGGTGGGCCAGCAGCAGGCCTGTATGATTTCAACGTTGCAGAGAAACCTCCACTTCCTCTCTGCTTCACCGTGGGACATCAAACACCTCACGCACACAGAAGAGCTTGTTTCTCTGATATGTAATGTCCTCTTTCTTATTTTCTGAGCCTGACTGGAAAAAACTCATAACACACAATGGCCTAGTTACCCTACAATGTCCACATCTATCAGTTCAGTGGGAAATCTGTGCAAAATAACGATTATAGACTGTGGGCTGTGGAAACAATGTTAAGATTCAGAATGATCTGACCTGAAGTTTGTAAGAAAATTGCCCTTTTTTTTGGACCAATTGGATGAAAATACAAAGATTTTGCAATGCTGCGTCAAAGTTTCAGTTTGTTTGATGCAAAAATAACCAAAATTTCCAAGTTAATGGAGTAACTGATATGAAACAAAGATTAACAGCAAGAAGCGAACCGTTTTGTTTAGCCTATAAAACTTTGGTCCAGTTTACCAGCTAATGCAGTTTGGTTAATTCTGTTTAACAGCTAAAAAACTTTGGCTTCAGGAAGCTCAGTTCAGTTCAGCGGCTAAAACGGTTTGGTTTTCACTGGCCAGTGGTTCGGTTCAGCAGCTTAAACTTAGATTTCCGTCAGCTAAAAGTCAGGTTTGGTTCAGGTTAGCTAAAGGATCAGTTTAACAGCTAAAATAATCTGGTTCAAGTTAAGTTCTGATTTATTTTCAGTTCAAATAAATTTGCCAAATCAAATGAAATTAAGCTGTTTGTCACTGAGGAGTTCCTGGAGCTTGGCCAACTGCTAGTCACATTTCAGCACTGTTGCATTTATTAATGTGTTTACATTATTTTTCCGCAGCTAATACAGGGATTAATACGTTGCTTGTTAACCAGATTAATACAGTGACAGAAAGTGTTAACTGCACTGAAGCCCGAGGGTGAAGTCTGTGATGGCGTCAGGCTTCGGGCTCCGGGGGCTGCAGCGGCGGTGCATTCATACATGTCCCCTTCTAAGTACACTCTTGAAAGCCATCATCCTGGTATGCGTGACCTATGACCTGGCGCCTTCTGTGACCCCCCCCCCCTTATTTCCCCATATTCCCCCTGCCGCCCCCCCTCTGCAGAGGAGTGCTCTGGTCTTCCTCAACTTAAAACCTTCTGAACCGCCCGTCGACCCCTCCTGACCCGCCCCGGAGTGAAAGCTCTGTGGTTTCCCACTTGATTTATGTCCCCTACAACCACCTCCCCACCCTCACCCCACCTCCTCACCCCCCGGGTGGGATGGTTCCATTTCAACTTGTTCGGAAAAGAGGGAGGAGAGGGGGTAAAAAAAAAAAAAAAAAAAGCGGGGGACGACCCTGTTTCCTTTTCAGGAAAACAAAAGCCACAGCAGTCTTTTCAGGGAGTAAAAAAAGGCAAGCAGGAGGAGGAGGAGGAGGAGGAGGAGGAGGAGGGGGAGGAAGGGTAAGATAGAATTTTTAGAGGAGAGTAAAGCAGGATCTGCTTCAGCTCCAACAGGAAGCTGAACTGTGTCACCGACTGAAGCTGCACAGAAACTACTTTCAGTAAGACGTCTGACATCGCCTGGTCTGATATCGATGAACAGCTGATAACACTCAAAGGATCGAACCCCTCTGGATTCAGAGGATTGATCACTTTAGCGCCACGTGATGCTCTAAATGCTGTCCCACGCTCTTCAGAAGAAAACGCTCTTCCAAAAATACTAAATACTACTGAGCTACTGGCTTCAGTTTGTAACAATCTCTTAAAAAAAACCACATTTCTCAAACGCTACAGCGCAGACAGGAGGACAGTGGTTCCTGAGGGTCCCATGATGAGGATGACGTGTCACAGGATGATTAAAGAAAGAAGAATATATTTCTGCTACACAAAATTATGTGTATTATGGTTTTTTCTGACTTTTGTGTGCGTGTGGGGGGGGGGTTTCTTCGTGTTAATACTGGATATTTTCACCTCTTTGGGGCCTCAAGAAAACCTTCAAATGAAACTCTTTGGCTGAACTGTTCACAGTTCATGTCCACACTATAACCTGTGACGGGGGGGGCACAATTATTACGGGAATACATCACTCCTTTCCCTAGATACACAGCATTTCTGGCTTGATAATTCAGTTTAAACACAGAACTGTGGATCGTTCATTAAATGTCGTTCATTTGAATTTTCTGATGGCGATAGAGCAACAATCCCAAGTTCACTGCTGCAACTCTGAGGCGGGAAACACACACAATGCTAACCTCTGTTTTTTAGCCTCCATCAGAGAGTCTTCACCTATTCATGACCCCTTCACACCGTGAGACCGAGTTTACAGCTGTCAACCCCTAAACACAAACACACACACACACATACATGCTGCACAAAGACATCGACCATCGGCTGCCCCCCCCCCCATAACACTGAGGCTCATTCTTCTGCAGCCAGACGACCCATAAACTGCTCAGTGACAAAGCTGGGTTTCATTGAGGACCAGTTTCAGTTTTAAACTGTCGCTGTGAGGACATTTCGGCCGGTCCTCACTACTTCAAAAGACTGTTTGAAGGTTAAGACTTGCTTTTATGGTTAAGGTTAGGTTAGGGTTAGTGTAAGGGCCGGGGTTAGGCATTTAGTTGTGATGGTTAGAGTTAGGGCTAGGGGCCAGGGAACATATTATGCCAATGAGGGTCCTTAAAAGTATAGAAAGACAAACGTGAAGTTTTTGCGCTTGGCTGAGGTACAAAAGTTTGCACATTGAAAAAGAGAATTATGTAATAAAGGCAGTGCAGTACCTGCTACTTCTTCTACTGTTGACAAAATATCCATGTCATGCTAACACTCATGCTAACACTCACTGTTACGCGCCTCCACTCCAGCAGACCACAAATAAAGAAACTAAAGAGTTGTCGGGAGTGTACATAACCACAGCAGGGGCCCACAGCAGGGGCCCACAGCAGGGGCCCTTGTTTAATGTCAGCTGAATCTAACTAATGGCTGATAAAAACACGATAGGATCAACGCGGTTGAGAAGAGACACATTCATTCACTAAAAAACAGAAATGCATCTTGTGTTATTGTCAGAATTACTGCAGCTGCGTTAACGACGTCATGTTGCCACGTTCTCTCGAATCTCTTCACACGGAGGTAGTCGTCGGAAACACGCTCAGATTAGCATTTTACTTTGCCAAACCTTCAGAAATGTGTAGAAAACCTGTAACTTCAGACTAAAATATTCGCTAATCTCATATCTGTATCACCTGCGATGAAGTAGGTCAAGTTTAGAAACCGCCAACAGCAGCCGGGGCAGAGGTCCACTCGGCTCTTGTTACCGAAACCGAACCCAGGCCTAAACTACATTCAGCTGTAGCATATACACGCGGGATATGCCGCTGGGAAAAGGGGTTTTTGGAGTTCGTTAGGCTAGACCAGAAGATTAGGAAACGGCTCTCTGGGAGGCGGGAGAACAGTGGTAATAATAATAACACACGGAAACAAAGTGTTTAAGTTGAAGTGGCATGTATTAACGGTGACGGTGGGAAATATTTCCAGTCTGCAGAATAAGAAAAACATCGAGCTCCTATGATTTAGGTCAAGTGTTTAAACCTTAAGTGCACTTCTGAATAAATGTTCACAATAGTTCTTTCTCTTACAACAAACAATAATTTCAAACAGCACAGTCCATAACCTCCCAAAAGAGGAGGGGTCACAACGGTGGTGACAAACACAAATCAGCAATTAATAACTGTTCGCCACAGCGACGTGGTGACTGTCCACTGGTTTAACCAGAATGTCCATGAAATGAATTGTCCATAAGCACAAGCAGTTCATGTGGGTGAACGTAGAACTGGGTCTCATTGTATTCCCATGGTTCTTGGGTCTGTGTGTCAATACGTCTGATACCAGAGTGACTCTCTATCAGCTCTGTGCATCATCATCATCATCATCATCATCATCATCAGCGTGTTGGCTGAGAGGAAGGTGCTGGATGCGGCCGCCAGGCGTCGACCTCATGGCTAAAACCAAAATACAGCGGTGGAACGAAACTAAGTACGTTCACTCAGGCACTGTACAACTTTGAGGTACTTGTACTTCACTTGAGTATTTTCATTTAATGCTACTTCATACTTCCAGTCCACCACATCTTAGAGGGAAATATTGTACTTTTTACTCCACTACATTATTCTGACATCTTAAATTACTTCGCAGATTAAGATTTTACATAAAAAAACATGTGAAGAGTTTATAACATATGTCTTATAAAGTAAACAACCCAACAATTTATACAAGGACAACGAAAACAATTAGTACAATTAACAATAAATTAATCAATTAGTCGATCGACAATCGATTTTTAAAAATATTTTGATAACTGATTAATCGTTTCAGTCATTTTTCAAGTGAAGATCTGCTGCTTTTCCTCTGAACGACTGTAATAACTGTGATGTTTGTTAATAACGTCGAGCTTTGGACACGATGACACGCTGAAGGCGTCGCTTTGGGCTCTGGGTCGTCGTGACGGCGTTTCTCACCGTTTTCACCAGTTTTCCAAACCGATCGATCGATCGACGGAGAAAAGAATCGGCAGATGGATCCAGAATGAAAAGCATCATCAGCTGCAGTCCGATACAAACCGGTTCAACATGAGCTCCAGCTCCACCAGCTGCAACAGCAACATCCTGCTTTACATTAATGCACGAGGAATAATAACCTGATGATAGAATATATAACAGCACAGCAGCCACAGGGACGCTGCACTGCTTTAATGCTTTAAGGGCTTTTTCCTGATCACACTCTCACACTTTCACTGCAGCAACATTACTAGTACTTTTACTAAAATCTGAACGCTTCTTACACCACTGCCAAAATGTTAAGTCTCAGTCTTTTTATATGAAAAAAACTAAAACAGAAGTCAATCTCTGAGCCCCCCCCCCCTCTGAAAAGCAGGGGGGGTTGCTCCTCTCTGTACAGTCAGAAGCCTCTGCTGAAGTTTTAAACAAAGCAGCTACACAACCACAATCACCAAACACACACACACACACACACACACACACACACACACCACCAACCCACTGCTTGTAAAACACTTGCTAAGCCCCGCCCAACCTGGGTGTCATTCTCAGGTCAGTACTCCCCCCCCCCCAACGAGTGTGTTTAAATAAACCAGTCCAGCTGTTTGCCATGAAAATGCCATTTACACCAACTGCCTCCACCACACACACACACACACACGCACACACACACACATACACACACACACACACACCAAAATTAAAAGTCAAAATTAAAACAAGAGTTGAGATGACACATTTACAAAAACTGACCAACAATATTACAAAACAAGACGAGAAGGAAGAAGAAAGGAAGAGGAGGAGGAAAATAAAGGGAGATGAGCGGACGTGAGGGGGAGAGACGCAGAGAGGAGGACAATAAAAGATATGAAAAGATGAAAGGAGGAGAGGAGGAGGGGGATGCAAGGGGACAAGGGAGGAGGAGGAGGAGGAGAGAGAAAAAAGATTAAAGGATGAGAGAAAGAGAGGGGCAGGTTGAGGAGAAAAGATGAGGAGGGAGGAGAGCACCAAGAAGAGGGGGAGAAGGAGAAGAGAGGAGGAGGGAACGAGGAGAGGAAGAAGGTGAGGAGAAGAAGTCATGTGCACGCACACACACACACACACACACACACACACACACACACACACACCATTTTGATCGGTGTAAACCAGTGAACAGCAGTCGGATCAAACCACCTCCTCCCTGCTTTATTTACAGCCTTCGTCTCTGCTCGCTCATTTACTCTGAATCTGCAGAATCAGGGAAAACACTGCGAGCTGCTCCAGAGGTGTTACCACGGCAACAGCCAAATATTCGGAGCGAGCGGGACCGACTAATGGCTTCAGAGGCCGACAGGCTCCAGGCATCAGCTCCAGTATATCACCGGGCCTCAAAACCTGCCGTTTAACAAGCGTGACGGTGTTTCCACACCGAGTCTGAATCCGTGCGAGACACCAACACGAAACGCAGCAGAGTTTGTGATGGAAAAAACCAAAACAACGCGTACATTTACTGACGCTACGAGATGGAAGCCACGGCGTGAGTTTGGGATTGTGTCGGAACCGTCTCAGAGGATCTCCGGGTGGATTTCTCCACTTGAGGATTTGGAAAGCAGCTGTTTAAAATCTTTCTGATGTTTCTGAAACGTGATTCTTGTTTTGTCTGTAACTTCATGTGTCGGTGCCACGACATAAAAAAAAAAATAAATCCCTGGGTCGTCTGGGTGCACTCTGCTGTTTATTAATTCTATGCAAAATGTATGTAAAGCATTTTTCGAAATCCCCAAATCCCTCTTTTTGTTCCAGGTGTCAGATTGATTGATTGACTCAGTTCAAGGGTTGTTTAATTTCCTTATCCACGTAGGAAAATCATTGGTTCAGTGACGCAGGTTAAACCATTTAATGGGACTTTGAGGCATGCAAATTTACATTCATGCCGTCTGATATGGCGAACAATGTCCTCAGTTGTCGCCTCGTTAACTGATCAAAACTGCACTGACTGCATTGTTATTGTACAATCTGCGCTCTTTACAGATCCTGGAAGCGTCTCAGTCTCTCAGGAGCAAAGGCAGAAGCAGCGTGACGTTCGGGTTGGATGGCTGGGTGCACAAAGTGCGTGGCTTTGGCGCCGCAGGCCGGTGTTTGCATCCCATCTCCCGCCATCGGTCAATGTTTCTTTTAACCATGATCTTTCCCTAACCGTCACCAAGTAGTTCTAGTTGCCTGAACTTAACCAAACCAAATGAGAAAATGGAAACCGGAGCCAGGTTCTGTGCTTGTAATGGCGGTAAAGTCACAAAACTTGAAAATCAACCCAATCGCCAGAATATAATGTAGCAATTTTACGTTTCTGCTAAACACGGATATGTTGAATCTCTACGTTTCAAACGCTGTGGTGAAGGTCTGGTTATGTTTAGGCACAAAAACCACTTGGTCAGGTTTAGGAAAAGATCATGATTTGGGTTAAAATACGCGGTTTTGTTGGTTGAAACAGAAAGCTACTAACGGTCTCCAACACGGGTCTCTGCTGCTTTTGCAGCTCCAGCCATCTTCTGCTGATCACGCCACCTCCACGAATGGAAGTCTGGTATTGCAGAAAAGTTGATCTGATGCGTGTTACACATATTAAATCGTAGACATTCAACATATCTGTGGTTTGCAGAAACGTAAAATGGCCGCGTTTTATTCTGGCGACTGGGCTGTAAATGTATGCTTTGGAAATTGCTTATATTGACTAAAAGTAGCTTTTTAATTCAGGCGAATTAAACAGAGTCCCAACACTGAAACTTGCTGACGTTTTCCATTTCTGTATCAGTAAACAGAACAGACCAGGAAACAGCCTGCAGGGCTCTACCTCCCCACCTCCCCACCTCCACCCTCCAAGCTCCAATTAACTCTCCAATTAACCGCCTCCGCCCCTCTGTAACTGTAAGTGGGGGATATCTGGAGACGGGGCAACCCCACAGGAATTAATCATTCAAATCATTAGCTTCAGGTTGCCTCGGGGTGGAGGGGTGGAGGGGTGGAGGGGGGGGCGGGCTTCTCAAACACAACAAGAGTGTGGCGTCACCAGCGTCGCCGACTCACCAGTTGTTGACCTGCAGGTTGGTGAGGCCGGTGTCCTGAGCCAGCTGCTTCTTCTGCTCCTCTGACGGGTACGGGTGCTGCAGGGGGACAAAACACAGAGACGTTAACACGCTGTAAAACATCACAAGGTTGTTTCTTCCTCTTCTTTCTCGTCGTCGTCGTCGTCAGTGTGAGCCTCAAAGCTGCTAATTAGCGTTAAAGAAGGGAGGCGGCGCTAGACTCATTAAGGGAATATGAAATGGAGCATAATTAATGGGAAGAAATGGTGAGCCAATTAGGGAGGGAAGCCAAGTGGAGAGAGAGAGAGCCCTGTTAATTAGACTGTGTGTGTGTGTGTGTGTGTTGGGGGGTCGTTCAGGCTTGTTTCTCTAACAGTAGAGGTTCAGAACAGGCCTGAGGCTGCACAGCTCCGTCCCTGGAGTCTGTGTGTGTGTGTGTGTGTGTGTGTATATGATGCTTTCAAATGTGTGTGTGAGTGTGTGTACACAGTATACAGTTCTGTTGTATATGTATGTTGATGTGTGCGTATATATCTTTTCATGTTTGTGAGTCTATATGTACGTATGTATTGATCTGAATCGATAATGTGTGTGTGTGTGTGTGTGTGTGTGTGTGTGTGTGTGTGCTCTTGTATTTATGTGAGGACTATGAGAGCAAGGACGATTTGTTGTTTTAGGGTTCAAGGTTCAGGTTTCAAGTCTAAATCTAAATTATAGCTGAAACAACAAGCTGATTAATCGATTAGCAGATCAAGAGAAAATTAATTGGCAGTTATTTTGATAATTAATTAACAGTTTAAGTGTTTAAGTGGCAAAAATGGCAAACATTTTCTGGTTCCAGGTGAAGATTTGCTGTTTTTCTTTGTCTCGTTTCATAGTAAACTGAATATTTTTGGGTTCTGGACTGCTGGTCGGACAAAACAAAACATTTAATGATCTCACCTTGGGCCCCGGGAAATTGTTTCACTATTTTCTGACATTTTATGGACCAAATCAAGAAAATAATCGGGAGATTTATCAATAATAAAAATCATCATCTGATGCAGCCCTGATCTTAATACAATACCCACATGCCATATATACGCTGAAAGTAAGAGTTATTGGTCACTGTAATCATTCCTCCTGTCCACACTGGCTTTAAAGTGATTCCCTCATGATGGAACAAAATCCACCGTCCTCGCTCTGTATGAAAATTCATTCTGAAGTTTAGCTGAAGCCAATATGAGTTAAACAAATCAAGTTATCCTGGCAGTCATATGTAGGTTTACTGTTGGTGTTTTGTCCCAGCAACAAACCCTCATGCAGCTCCCAGGACGTGAGGAAACATAAAGAGGGAACTTTATTAACTTTGTGAAATACCCACTTGAGTTGTCCAACTCAGACTGCTGAAGCCTCATATTAAATTCAGTCATTTTTGCACAGAACAAGGACTGATTTTGTCCCCCATCTCTTACAGCGTAGTAGTAGTCATATTACTTCAGGGAAAATATACAGGAGGAACGACTACAGCCACCGGTAATGCTTTCATTGTACATCTGGCCAATTGTATTACTTGAAACGTAAAACTTTGAGGTTAGAAGTAGGTTTAGGTTAAGGTAAGGGTCGGGGATCAGGCAAGGAGGAAATGTGAAATGGACAAACGGAAGAATAAAAAGCATAACATTTGATGAGACAATTCGAGGAGCCCGCAAGTTGCATGTGAATGGTTTCTAAACAACTATTCTCTTTAGAAACTAAAGAGGAAGAACAAGATAAGGGATTGGTATCAGCATGTACTCAGCGTTGTGGCGTCAGAAATTCTCTAGGTTCTGGTATCTGCTCTAAATAAACAATATGTGAGTGGACAGGAAAGAAAAGTTCATGTAAAGTTTAGCCAAGTTACGCAGCGCTGTGAACAATAAATAACGTTTCACTCCAACAGCTGACAGTGAGTGAGAAGTTCTTCATCTGCTGACTGAAACCAGCTGCTGCAGATCCTCCGCGGCACGTCGCTGCCCGTCCCTGACCCAGATAGCAGCACTTTAAGGAGATATTTTCACACTGATGTAACATGCAGCGCTGCTAAAGTTCAGACTCATTAAACTCTGCAGAGAAGAGAGCAGAACATCCAAAAAGACTGGACACTTGGCGGAAACGCGTGTTTGCTGCGACCAAATCATTAAAAATAACTTAAGGACAGGAAGTATAAGTGAAGCAAAGTCTGTTCCGAGATGTATTTTCATTTTGGGAAATATTTGGCCTCATACGGGAACCACTAGGCACGTACAAGTGATTAAAGAGAACAAATTTTCTCTTCGGTTGAACAAAATTGATTATGTTCAAATAGTCATAAAAACTATACGACTATAAGAAGAGTTTGAATATGTGTATGACTAAAATAAAAAGAAATTGAAATGAAACTGAATGTAAACTTAATATTCTGTTCCCGCGATGTAACCCCTCATTCTGTTCGGAGTGATATGCATCACGGCTGTCAATTTACCGAGAGATTCAACAACAGGCTTTTGTTTTTGTTTGTTTTGTTTAGATTTTCTTGCCATGAGTATTTTGGCATAAGAGAGTCAGAAGTTGGCAGACAAATTCTCACTTCATCCTCCTTCATCTGACTTCAAACCATTCCTTCTTTAGTTCTGTAAAATGACTACTCAGCTGATTTCTGACAGTAGGACTTCTATGCTGAGAAGTTCTTCTTCTTCTGGTACAATATATTAATTTTGATTATTAATTTGGAGATACTGTACGCCATACCCTTCCTGTCACTGGACAGGAAAATTATAATCTGAAAAGTAACTAGTAACTAAAGCTGTTAAATAAATGCAGTGAAGTAAAAAGTACAATATTTGCCTCTGAATTGTAGTCGAGTAGAAGTATAAAGTAGCAGAAAATGGAAATACCCAAGGAAAGTACAAGAATCTCAAAATTGTACTTAAATACAATACTTGAGTAAAGGTACTAAGGTACTTTCCACCACTGGTTTCACTGTATGTTGTTTACCTTCAGCCGAGCCGAGATGTGACAGAAAAGGAGAAGAAATCAGCATAAAGAAGTAGGGCAGTGAGGACAAGGGGAAATACATGTAAAGCAGGAAGATAACACCACCATGTCATGGTTTGAGGGTTTATGTATGATATTTCCTGTTTTATTTTGTAATGGTCTCCTTCTCCGTCTTGTGGTTTTACTTCCTGCTTCTGATTGTTTGCCCTGCCCTGATCAGTTTCACCTGTGTCCCGTTGTCTCCCCTACCTGAGTGCATTTAAGTCTGTGTGTTTGCTTTGTTCGGTGTCAGATCGTTGTTGTACCTTTGTGTCAAGCGTTCTAGCCCTTACCCTGTGTGCCCTTTGTGTTTCGTCAAGTGTCCCGACCTTGGTTTCCTGTGTATTCTTTTGGACTTATCTTCCGTTTCTCTTGGACGTTGCCTGCTCCCTGTTTGAATTGTTTTGCCTCTGTTGGACTGCCTAAAATCTGTGTAAACCCCTTGTGTTTTCTTATCATTAAATCGTTGAACTGCACCTGCTCTGCCTCCTCGTCTGCGTTTGGGTCCAAACCCCTTATTTCCCCTGCTACCCTGCTCGACATACCGCAGCAGAACGATCCAACAAACTAAGTCAATGTCCCAGCAGACTTATATTCTGACGAACTGGTTGAATTGATTTTGGACCTGGTGTGTTTAAAGAATTTTTGGAGGAAGGCTACCTGTGATGAGTACAATGAGACAGTTGTGATTTTTGCTTGCAAAAAAAGTCTCCTCAAAGCCTTGGCTGAGGAACTCCTTACTTTATTCCCCCCTGCTTGACATACCACAACACACCATTAACCTCCTCCTGGTTTTACTAAAAACTCTAATGCTATTTAAGAATTCGCCAGCCAATCAAACAGCCTCGGGCCAACACCACATCTCTGTCTGTGGTGAGGAGGGAAAGTCTTTGATGTCTTCTCTTCTCCACCCTGCCCATCCCTCTGCCAAAAGTGCTGTGTTTTCCCTGTGATCTGATAGCAGGTAATTGGCCTAAACTGCATCTAATTTGCCACAAAGAACGATAATCATGAGGTTGTTTCAGCACATTTTCAGCCTCAGAGTCGCAGCCTTCTCCGGGGAGGAGCTTTAATTGTTCTGATGATTTCATCAAAATGAGACAAAGCGACTGAAGAGCGGCGAGAATGCACGAACCTTCAGACTGTTTATAAAATGTTTTACAAGCATCGCATGAACTAAAGATTGTTTAAACCTGAGCAAAACACGCTGCTGTACAAATGATTTTCTGTTTCAATCTTTCTCTGTCATCCAAGATCACGACAGGAACATTCCCCCGCTCATCAAGCCACATAAAATCTCCCAGCAGCAGCTCATCACGCCCGTCACATATAGCATGAAAGCAAATTAAACGTTTGAAACCGCAAAATCTTCCCTCCACCAAATGAGGCGAGAGTCAAAACACATGGTGCGTGGTTCAGGGCTGGTCCACCTCCCAGTTTAATTTCAGAGTTTCCACTCAGGGTTTTAATCTGGAGCCACCTGCTCATTATAAAATTATAATCCTGTTAGCAGGGAGCGGCAGCTCAGACCGCCTCACAGCTCGCAGCCTGGATGAGCACCAAAATGGTCAGGGACCGCCAGGGCTGAGCGGCTGGTCTGGGATCAGTTTTACTGTATGTTTCACTGTGAAGGTAGAGTTTATCTGAGTTCATCCTCACAAGCGCTTAATCTGAAGGCGATGTTAGTCTGCCAGAGGAAACATTTACCTCTGCATTCAATTTTCCTATTAACAGTTCTAATACACAACCAGGTCTACATCGACACTACAGTACGTTTGCACTTTGGTGGCCTATCATGATTCAGATATAGATTAGTTTTTTTTAAAAACCTTATGTGTTGTGTGAATTTCTTAATGAGATCAAAGTTCAGTTGTTACGAAGTGTCGCCTGAACATGTCTAAAGTGAAAAACCTAAAGTCTGCTGTCCCAGAGGACAAGTCGGGCAGTCTGTCTTTGCAGACGTTCATGGTGTTGGACTTTGTTGTTCACACAAAGTGACAGAAGCGCTGTAGTTGTGTGAAGAATGAAAAAAATAGAGCTTGAGTCCAAACCCCGCCCACTTTCACACCTCCACACAGTTGACCAATCACTGCGTAGAGTGGGCATGATAGTCAGATTAATCCAGATGCAGCCGCTTCAGTTCTGACAGCAGATAGGTGTGTGTGTGTGTGTGTGTGTGTGTGTGCTACACCACCTCAGAGACTCAGTACCTCCAACTTGGTCGTGTGTTCCAACAAACACAGTTATTCGTGATGGTGGGTGGGAGGCCAGTGAGGGCTCTTGTCCTTGTCGCTGCACTAGCGACCCCTGCTGGCTGGTCAGGGAACCTGCACAGGTGTTACAGCCGCCCGGTGAAGCTCATTGGCGGCAGGTGAAAAGGAGCAACTGGAGACATCATGCAGGTAGAACATGTCTGTCTGCAGCCTCCAAAGGACAACAGACTCTTTAGCAGGTACAAGGACTGCAGTTTGTTTTTTTAAACTTTGGACCGAGCCTGGCTAACTGTTTCCCCCTGCTTTTGGGCTTTATGCTAAGCTAGGCTAACCACCTACTGACTCCAGCTGTGTACTTAACACACAGACATGAAATTAATATTGATCTTCTTGTTTCACTCAAAAAGAAAGCGAATAAGTATATTTCCCACACAAGTGACACACAAGTGGAAAAACACTTAACCTAACCAAAAACTTTTATGTATTTTCCTAACAGTAACCATAGTTTATTTGCCAAAACCACAATCACAACTGTAGTTGCACATGTCAACATGTGCACCAAAACGATTTTAAAAACTCTGTCATTGAACATAACTCAGGGTTTGGACAACTGGGTTGTGTTTTTTTAGAGGTTAGTTTGTCGTCGATGGAAAGCAGAATTTTATCACTGTTTTATAATAAAGTCTGCAGCTCTCCTTTCATCTGCGCATTAACATTAATGGATTGCAAGCGAGGCTGAAAACACACACACACACACACACACACACACAAACACCCACACACACACAGGTGCAGGACTCTAAATGCATGTTACACACCATTTCATGCTGTGGTGTGGGGGAGGTGTTGTTTAGTGTCCCAGTAAACCTGTTAAGAGGCTGTAATTACTACTCATTTAGAGTAGGTGTGTGTGTGTGTGTGTGTGTGTGTGTGTGTGTGTGTGTGTGTGTGTGTGTAGCATTTTACAAACATGTCAGCGCCGGTCCAGACTCGTCCACCTCTGATATGATACAATTCAGTCTGATTGATCAAGCTTAAAAGGAGAGGCATTGTCAGAAAGCATTTATTTAAAAGTTGCAGATTATTACTGGAAAAAGGCTTTTAAGGCTTGAATGTTTGTTCGAAGGTTTCTTTAAACTGCGTCTTTTTTTATTAAACATGTTTCTTTCAGACAGCTCAAATCTTTCCCTCCATCTGTCGTCTGATTGGCCTCGCCTCCCCGCCTTATTATCTGACGGACGCTCATTTACGCTGTCAGGGAAGAAAGGCTGCTCCGTGATGTATGTGACCACATGCTGGACATTTTTGTGTGTGTGTGTGTGTGTGTGTGTGTGTGGGGGGAGGTCAATAAAGGCGACCCCCACAGAGAGCTGGGCCCTGGGGTTCCTGGGGGGCCTGTCACAGAGGTAATGGATGATGTTTTCACTGCAGGGTGAGAGAGCCACAGAACAGCCGTCCTCACACTGCAGGGAAATGAGCGTCTGATCACAGAGGCCTTTATTTTTAACCAAACCCAGAGAGGGTCGGCTACGATGGTGAGTTTTAGCTCTGATTAGGGCGACTGCAGTCCTGATAGTTGGGCTTTTTGTTCTTGTCTAAGAAACTTCGAGATCTGGTTCGTGGTTCATCTGGTTTCATCAAAAACACCCTCCGACCTTTGTGGGCCGAATCTTTGACCATTGTTCCTAAATCTGTGGGTGTGTTTCTGTATTTCGGAGAAATTTTCAATTGTATTTGTAGTTAAAAAGTTGGTTTCTGATTCAGATTCTTTTCCACCTTTACAGGAAAAACATGCAGGTCGAATTACATTTAATACTTGACATAATTTGTGTTTTTCTTGGTTTTAAAAGTTTTAAAAATTTTACCAGAACAAAAAGAAAAAGTATCAGTTACAGGAAAATTAATTGCTAAAAAATCTGTATTGACATCAGATTTAGAAACCCTTAATCCCCCAAAACAAGTTTGCCTTTGGCACTTGCCCAAACGGACCCAGGAGCTAAATCAGGAGCCACATCCTCCCGCACTGTCAGGACGGCTCGCTGCTGGTCAACAGCAGGTTTTTGTCATTCTGATTTTTTTGCGAGCACACATTTTCATTCTTGCGGCTGCTGATAATCAACCATTCATTACTTCCACATCTGTTGAGCTACCAGGAATAAAAACGAAACTAAACCGGAGACCGAGCAGCAGCAGATCGAAGAAATCACAAAGGCCGCATACACATACAATTTTTTGGTCTTTTAAGTTTGGAGGCCGAGCGCGTAAACACAATCACCACCATGTTTAATGATCTCCATTTGTTAAATCTGTGGCGCCAGTGATTGGGTTGTAATGAGGGGGGGCAGGTTTGCCAACATATGAATATGAAGACAAACAGAGAGGAGACGCTCGGACCAGACTGAAGAAGAGACGGTGGATTTCACATCAGTGGCGTTTGATGTTTGATGGCGTTATTAGAGCAAGACTTCCTGTACGCTCATGGCTCTGGTGGTGGTGGTGGTGGGAGTGCATCTCTGGGTGGTGGCAGGCGGCCTGCACGTGTTGGTGCCTGTGGGTCGCCGTGGCCTCGCCGTCACCCACATCTGCAGCTCTGTGGCTGTAAACAGCCACTGATGGATGGATGGAGGTGTCCCGGTGCCCTCTGACCCCTGATGGTTGGAGGGCAGGGGGCTGCGAGGTCAGCACTGGGGCTTCCTGCTAACTCATCTGTCCCGCTCGGCTCAGGAGGCCCATTCCTCATCCGGCTGACAGGCAAACGGTGCGAAGTCCTTCTCTGTAATTGTGGCGCTCCCTTTGAAGTTTGGGAGTCGTTTCTCTCGTCTCTTCATGCCGACGGTGGAGCTTTTTTGCAAATTCTGCCGCTCTGTCGTCGCCGTGCTGAGAAGCACTCGGACGTGCAAAGTCTTTCCAGCTGTTTTGATGGAGTCACATGTGTAATTTGTAAGCCAAAGCAGCTCTTTAATGAGTTGGGTGACTGTAAACAAATGGTAGCGTACACAAAGTTTCGCCACCTGTTTATGCTCGGGTTTGTAAAAAAGTCATTTTAGGAGGCAAATAACATCTGTGAGCGGGAGGGAGGTAAATTACACACTAATTACATTAACTGGGATGATGCCTTCCAGTTGATTTTTGCACTTTAACATGAAACACTTTGTAAAATAAAAACATGAAAAAGCAGGGAGTGTGTGTGTACTTGTACTTGCTACATAGTGAGGACTGAAACATGTTTTTTACCTACAGAGTGAGGACATTTTGGCCGGTCCTCACAACTTCAAAGGGCTGTTTGAAGGTTAAGACTTGGTTTGAAGGGTTAGGTTAGAATTAGGTAATGGCTATGGTTAGGGTAAGAGTTAAAGTTAAGCATTTAGTTGTGATGGTTAAGGTAAGGGGCTAGGGAAGGCCTTATGTCAGTGACGGTCCTCACAAAGACAGAAGTACAAGGATGTGTGAGTGTATGTGTGTATGCGCTGCGGCTCAGAGGCGGCTGCAGGAGTTTGTGTACGACTTCAGGGGAGGCAGCCATGAAGCCAGAACACACACACACACACACACACACACACACACACACACACACACACACACACACACACACACACACACACACACACACCAGCTCCCAGGTCAGCAGTGTTGCTGCTGCCAGGCCTGAGACACAAAGATTAAAAATGCAGCAGGATTATGAGTAAAATTTACAAAACCATCTTTTTCTGAATCAGACATTTTCCACATGTTGGTTCTACTACTTTTCCATTAGCCCTCGGTGTAACCATGGTTACCAGGTCCGTCAGGATTAAAAGCCGCCCAACAGAAGCTTAAAGCAGGCCAATAATAAAGAGTCTTAACAAAAGCAGGCTGTCAGTTCAAAAGAATGATTATGCTTTACTATTAGTGTACACATGGGCACACGCACACACACACACACACACACACACACACACACACAGTGGTGAAACAAGTATTTCTATTAAGTTAAAGTAGCGTTACTACACCAAAAATACTCCATTACAAGTAAAAGTCATACATTCAAAATTTTCCTCCAGTACAGACGTATGAGCAGCAAAATGTACTTAAATATCAAAAGTAAAAGAGTGTTATTATATATATATATATATATATATATATATATATATATATATATATATATATATACTGTATTATTGGATTATTTCTACTAGCTAGTTGAGTTGGAGCTAATTTGAAATACTTTACAGTTTAACCTACAACAGTGCATCACATTTTATAAGCTCATCATATTTTGTAAAATGTAAAAATGTAAAATCTTAAGCTGGAAAGAAAGTACAGCTATTAAAAGTTGCTCATAAGACCACGAGCCTCTTTAATATCTGGACTCCATGTTGTTTCATTATTTTCTCTGCTTTGTGTTTTGATTCCTGTTTCTCGCCCTCCCTCCTCCCTCCCTCCATCCCTCCCTCCCTCCCTCTCTCAGGTATCAGTGTTTCCTCCCCCTCCCATCGTTCTTCTCACCTCCCATCTGCTGCAGGACTCGCTGTCCTCCAGGTTCAGCTCAGAGTCCTGGCAGCGGCCCCGACTCCCGCCGAGCAGGGACCGATTTAGCCTCTCCATGTTTGGAGGCAGGCAGGGGGAGATGGGAGGAATAGTTGGTGGTGGAGGTGGAGGTGGGGGTGGGGGTGTTTGGTTGTTCTGCTGGCCTCAGCCAAACTTATGAGTCAGTCACTGCTGGGATTTTCAGCACTAAAGTGGCCCTCCCACTTTCACTGGACGATTCATTTCAGCTTCACGCTCGTAAAAAATAATATTTCCCTTTGGGTTCTTACGTTCTCAGCGTTAGGATGATTGGAAATTGATTTATTCTTTATGCTGATAAACAGAAGAGGAGATATTAATATAAAGTTGGGTGGGAATAAGTTTTGTTCTAATCCTCTGGACACACCCTGTTTAAACCCAAGCAGACAAACCTGTGCTTCTACACTCACACTGTGAGTGAGCCATCACGCCTGGTTTTAACCCGAGCCTGCGTGTTGCTACGGCAATCTAAAAATTACAGTTTGGTTGGGTCCCATTCCTCTTACTGGGGGAAAAGGCTCTAAAAAGTTCACAAAGCAGCTGCTTATGTAACTATTCACTTATTAGTCGGATTAGTGTTATGTAATGAGCTATGGTGTTGGAGACCTTCATAATTCTAATAAAATGCATTTTATTTGTCAAAACAAAATTCTACACATCATACACAATCCATCATAAACATTGAGTGCAATTGATCACATCAGATTTCTTCATTTACAGATATCCGCGAATATTCTGGCAAAGAAAATGTGCAATACGCATATTTCAAGAAACGTTCCTGGGAGGCAGAAAAATGGAAGACCCTTGAGTAAGTTACTCCTGATTGGTTGCACAGCAGTTCCCTGCTATTAATGTGTGTGTGTGTGTACAAGTGAATGAGTGGCACACTGTAAAGCACTTTGGATAAAAAGCGCGATGTAAATGAAGTCCTGTAAAGTCCATTTAGCACTAAAACACAGTTTTTGGCCTTGAACAGAAAGGGTTAAGCTGCACTATGCATTATTTTTTATTTTAAGTGGGAAACCAGCAGTAAAATGTTTTTAACTTTGTCAAAGTCAAACCTATTATATTTGGATTGAGTCACTAAAAGAAGCTGAATCCCCCGCTAAGCTCACAAGTTAACAGTAATTATCAATTATGAAGAAGAAACCAAACTTCTGGATTTCACATTTTGAAATCTGGTACAAACACATTGCTGAACACAGCACAAAGAACCTGAAACACTGAACACTGCCACACGCAAGATGAACATTTGTGTTTTTACTGCACTTGGACGTCTTAGCGTCGACTGATTCTGGGGAATTATGCGGCAGGAAAATGCTGAGTCATGAGCAACCTCCGTCCTCCCTGCATTCAATTATCTTCGTGCAGTGATTGCAACTCATTGTATCACTGCTAACTTTTGGGAAGCTTAGCAACACTCGTTAGAGCTTGCTCCGTTCTGTGGTGCATTATTACAAACACTGTATACATGTGTTAACGCTTGTGTAACGGATGATGTAGACAGAAGTGCAGAAGGTCACTTTCAGGAATCGATAAGTGGAACTGAAAGAATATTATAAAGTATGATAAACTGCGTTCCTCCAGTACAAACTGAATTAGAGTTAGTTCAGGTCACAGCTCTGCTTTCCGCCTGTCGGGACGCCTCTGAACAGCCCACAGGTGAAATACCTGGACCACAGCATAGGTCAAAGGTCATGACTGAGAGCGTCCCCAGGTTGTGAGCAGGTCAAGCAAAGAAGTGGAAGGTCACAGTTTCCATCCTCCAAAACAAGAGTCAGACGCACTCTACACCTGTGACACTTTACACAACTGTGAAATATGGCGTTTCTTTTATGATTTATAATAAAAGAAATAAAAGAAAAGTATTCTCGTGTCTTATGTGCAATAACTACCAGCCGTGACAGCGTGGCTGGTATTGTTTTCACTGTGTGTGTGTGTGTGTGTGTGTGTGTGTCATCTTGGCAAAATGTGGCCCTGGAGACACCTACTGTAGCGGGAACTATCACACCAGCGGTTTTGAGTACTTTGCTTCATATGTCGATAGCGATAGCATCACAACCGTGCAAGATGCAGTCACGAAACTTCACAGGTGTGTAGTTGAGATCAAAATGAAGGCCGAGTTCGAAGAAAGGTGTGGTCTGAGAAAGTGCGGCAGAAGTAGGGGGGTAGGAAGTACTTTACCCCCACTTTACATCCCTGGCTCGCATTCATTTTAATCTACACATAATTATTACCGGCTGCAATAACCCCCTCTGCGAGGACGGTTAGGCATTTTGAATACATCTGGCACCTGTTTCGCCAAACTCACTTCTCTCCCGTCATGTGTTCACTGCACCACACACTGGCGTCGCGGCTGGGGTGATCCCTTCGCAAGATGGTCTCTAGCTTTTCATATAATTTGGGCTGTGCTCAAACCGTAATTACATAAACAAAAATATGAATTAGTAAGAATTGTCAGTGCTTTAAAAGGAATATTCCATTATTTGTGTTGGAGAGATTATCTCATAGCACATTGGATTGGTTAAATTACGCAATCATCCACATTCATATCCCAAATAAATATACTTCTAAGCTAACTGTTGTATGCTAAACAAAGTGTATGTGTGCTAAAGCCTGTTATGTATGCTGAAGTGGAGCTAACTATTGCTGAACCTAGTGTCTTCTACTTAACATGGAGATAAGTATGGCTGAATGTAGAGTATGCTACATAGTTAGCATACACTGTGTTAACTACTGTCATTGTACACACTGTATTCTAACGTCTTAGCGCGGAGCTTACTATGTTACGTATGTCTAAAAGTGAGCATTGTTATCACACAGCATAATGCCTGCTGTCATTCAACACATAGCTCAAGTGTTAGCATTAAGCCTCAACGTGGTGTATGTAAGATAGATGTAGCATTAAGTCTACTGTCTGAAAGTTAGCATGGCCAACCATCACTCAACATAACGTATGATAAAGTGTTAATATGAAGCTGACTATTAGTCAACATGCTCGAATGACAGTTGTGAGGTTGCATTTTCAACATGGGAGGTCAAGTTTATTATATGTGAGAATACGTAAGGTGACCGCAAACAAAATGGACGTAAGCATACCACCCACTGATAATCTGAATTTCTACTTTCTCAACATTTTGAGCAGCTAAATGCCAAAAACAGTGAATGAGAATGAACGTGAGGTTGACGCACTCACCGTCAGGTGCTGAAAAAGCCAGGCTCTCAGGATGTTGGTGGCCACTTTGGGGAAGATGCCTCTTTTTTTGTTGTGCAGTTTGTCTTTATCCGGGTCGTCATCGTCCCCTGTGCTGGGAGACGCCATGCCGTTGTCCAGACAGTCACCTGATCAACACAAAGAAGAAAGAAACCCACTGAACTTTATGTCATTGTCTCGACAAAAAAAAACAACAACGTTTCCAAACATACCAAACATGTCAGGCTAGTTGGTTCATATCTGACGAACTTCAACCATTTCTGAAGCTGGTTTTGTCGAGACCTAAATCTCATGGTTAAAAAACTTAAAGCCTGAAGAGCAATTTAACACCTTGTTTTAGCTTGAACACACCCAGAATCACTCAATTTCCTCTGGAAGAAGGCAAAGAAAAGACATTACTATTTAAGTTTCGAAAAGCTTAAAAGATGCAGTTTTAAATATGATGGGTTCAAAGGATCAAATATGCGGATCATCAGGTGGGCGGGGCCCAGTTTGCCAGCGAGCTGGAAACAGATGATCCGCTGTGGCGAAGGGAGCAGCTGAAAGAAGAGGATTTACTATATATCCCCGTGGTTGCAGAGGGCTGGTTACACAGCCAGCTAGCTAACGTTGGCACATTTTAGCCAGCGCATATGACGCCTCTCAGCACTTTTCTCACATGCCTTTCCTCATGTACTTTCCCTGCACAGATTTCCTCAGTTCATGAGTGGATTCAAACTGGTGACCCTGCAGTCACACCGGTCTGCCCTGCTCTGTAACCCTCTCTGTGTCCCACCATCCCCCCGCAGGTTTTGGATCGTGGCGCATAATGCAGCATTTCAACTGAAAACCACTAAAAGCTGCCGGGCCCGGTGTTTTTACTGCACTTTCTCTGCCTGTTTTAATGAGGCTCATTTTCTCCTCAGTGTTTTTAACAGCGCCGGGCCAAGGTTAGGGCGACAGTCCCGGCAGCCTGCAGTAGGAGCTCTAGGCCCTGCCGCCCTGCCCCGAGTCAGCGGTGGACAAGGGCCTCGCTAAGCCTGAACAGAGGCAGGATTCTGTCGCGCAGCAGAGCCTGAAAAGGTGGAAATAATCATAAAAATGATGCGTAACTCCATAAACAAGCTCTCAGCCTCATTAGGCCGAACCACAAGCTCCCCGAGGCTGATTTACACTCCTGCACCCGCACTCCCTCGCTCCTCTCTCTCCTTAGAGAGCTTAGGAAAGAGGTCCCACCAAACCTGCTAATGGTTTGTGACAACTCGGCTTCACAACAACCTGTGAACTAAAGGAGAGGAGGAGGAAGACTGTGGGTGATGAAAAGAAGGAAGAAAATCGAGTGGTTTTTTCTTTTAAACATTATTTTTTTTATTTCTGGCATTTCTGCTCAGATTTTTTAAGCAAAAATTGAAAATGTGAAAAAAACCCCCAGGTGGATGGAAATATAATGGCTTTTGGAGGCAAAGGCAGTATTTAAAACCATAGAGCTGTATCTAGAAGCATTAAAATGCGTCACAATGTCCTAAAAACAATGCTTTCATCTTTATCTCTTAGCCAATGGGAATGAACAACAAGGGATTGCTGATTGGCTGTGGGACAGTCGTGGCCAATAGGATCCAAAACAACTGGCCGACTGGCAAACAGGAAGACATTCATGGTGGGACAACGCAGCTGTAGCTTCACTTGTAAATCAAGAAACTGACCAAATATTCTACTACAAGACACTCTGATACTTAGGAAATTACGTTTCATTCCACCGAAACTTTGTTGAAAAAGTGTCAGTTTGCCAAAGAGTGTTCTTCCAACAGCCCTTGAGTTCTGTTTGCACAGCATCATGAATCTCTCTCTCTGCTCTACACATGTGAGATAAAGGAAAACAAACAAACACATGAAGCGGTCCAGTCGTGCTGCCTGCCTCCTCCATCGCTGCGCTCTTTAAGAACTGTTTGTACAACATTTTATTATCCGTGGTCTGTTGGAAGAACGCTCACTGGAGAGAAAGAGAAGGGAGAGAGTCTTTATTTTCCACCACATTTCCACTACGGACCATTTCTCCTCTTTGCTGGCGATGGTGGGAGGGGTCAGATGAATAAGAGCCAATCCAACGCTCTAATAAAGGTGACCTCACTGCTGAGGTCAGTCTTGGAATAAAACCACAGACAGATGAAGGACTGAGATGAAACTGAACACAATATATCCTGCTGTGAGATTTTAAACACATATAGGAGGTTGGAATGGCTCTAAATACACCATATGGCCAAAAGTATGTAGACACTGGAACATTGCAGCCATGTATAAGAGCCTCTACTCTTCTGGTTTCAGTCTTTCCACCAGATGTTTGAACCTGCTGCAGGGATTTGCTCCCATTCAGCCGCAGAAGCATCAGTGAGGTCCAACACTGATGTTAGGTGATCAGGTCTGGCTCACAGTCGGTGTTTCAGGTCATCCAAAAAGGTGTTGGATGGGGCTGAGGTCAGGTCAAGTTCTTCCACACCAAACTGGGAAAAACCATTTCTTCATGGAGCTGCTTTGTGCACAGGGACATTGTCATGTTGAAACAGGAGAGGGACAAACACAAACTGTTGACACAAAGCTAGTTGTCACACTGTTGTCTAAAATATCATTGAAGGCTGTAGCATTAAGATTTGCTTTATTGGAACTAAGGAGCCCCAAAAAAAACAGAACCAGACCAAAAGTACACTGAAGTATGTGGACATCCCCGCCCCTTTTAGACATATAGCGCACTACAATGCCCATCTATGGACCATAATTGGCTGCGGCTATCTATCTTTGTAATCATGAATAAAACACTGCAACAGCTGTTCAAATGATCTAAAAATCTTACTTCATCCCGCCATTACCTGCACTGCAAAAGAATCTGAAGATATCTGTTTGGATGTTTTGTAGTCGACTCTTCTGCTAAGTTGTTTGAGGAATAGTTCGACATTTGGGAAAATGTGCTTTCGTTCTGAAGGTGATATATTGAGGAATATTGATATCACTGTCATGTCTTTGCATTTCACTAGAGCTGGAACCAGAAGGTGATTAGCCTAACTTAGCATAAAGACTGGAAGCAAGGAGAAAAAACAAAAACAGGTTTACCAACAGCTCTACAGTTCACTAATTCACAATTCATCTGTACACTACCAGAAATGTAAAAATGACATTTTGCCATTTTAGGTGGAGGTGCTGGAACTATTTCTTGTTGAACAACAGGAGGTGCAGGTTTCCAGGTTTGGTACCATCATGCCTGTACAGAGACCTGTTGGGAGGATGGATACACTGTTTGTTAAGAAATAGTTCCAGCAAGTAACTCCCCCTCTTTAACTGTTCAATCCACACACAAACAGGAATTTAAAAAAGACAAACAAGATACAGCGTGTGAATTAGTGGGCTTTAGAGGTGTTGTTAGATGTATTTTTGAATTTTGGACAGAGTCAGGTTAGCGGTTACCCCTCTGCTTTAATGCTAAGCTAGGCTAACCACATCCTGACTCCAGCTCTGTACTGAACACAGACATGAGACTGATATTGATCCCCTCATCTCACTCTTGGAAAGTAAGCAAACACGTGTATTTCTCTCTCTCTTCACTACACATCCAACGACAGAGAAAGCCCATTCAAAGTGACAGTATTATGGTCTTTTATGCTGAGGACATGTTTCTCTGTTTATGTTCTCCAGGATGGCAAATTAACACCGAGCGCTGGCCAAATATGCCGGGGCATTTGGCTGTGGCTTCTGAGTTAGCCTACAGTTAGCAGATGTCATTTGAAGTCCTGCTGAACTGAGGTTTTTCAGTAACGTCAAAGAAATCTCTTATTAACCACATTTGGCTCCATCACGGAGGTCAACTGGGGAGCTGGCTGTGTGTAAGTGATGTTTAAATCTCTACCGGCCAACAGAGAACGAGCTGAAGCAGCTTGTGGTCTGGCTGCTGATACATCCAGCCAGAGTGAACAGTCTGATAAAGCAGATTTGTTTCCAAATGGAGGTGCGACACAGTTTGTCTTTAGCCCCATCGTCTGTACTCCAACTCGGGGTTGGAGCTTGACAGGTCAACTCAAAGGAAAATTCATTTATTTTACAGACCGGATCTCACTCTTGTAGTTTTTGCTGACACAAGTAACCACAGCTTCGTATCCGAGGCCAACAGGACTCAGGAAGCAACATGAGAATCAGGTTTTAATAAAATCCCTAGTTTAATTAACCTAATTTAACCTAACTTTCAAACCCACATAAGTCGAAACAAAGGTGAATGTACTATGATGTCTGTTAAAGTTGTCCACCGCCTTTTAAAATTGTATACGTGTACTTGTAAATAGGTTACAGTAGTTGTGCAAGATCTAATGGAAGCTTACAACAAACAGGTTGGTCAGTAATTTTAACATTCACCATTGTTTTCACTTCCAAATTGGTTCAAATAATATACTTAAACTATGAATTTAACCATAAACAACAGTAACAGCGCGCTTACACCAGAAGCCTCATGAGCGCTGCTGGGCGCTCTGGTCCGCAACAATCAGTTTCTCCTCCATTGTCAGTGTGGAACAAATATTTGCTAGGAACTTCAGTACAAAGGGAGACATTTACAAGGGGAAGAAAATCAAATCTGATTTTGCAGATCAGCTCTGCTCAACTTCAACTCGTCGCTCTGGTTGCTGGCATTTGCCGCTCGCTGCTGCCACGGCGTCGGACGGCTCTCGTCGCCAGCTGCCACTGAACATGAATGACTGCTTTTGTAGCTCAAGAAGCTTCTGGTGTGAGCGCATGGTTACAGTCTACAGCCATGCTCGCGGCTTTACTTAGGTATAGTGGTGCGGGGAGCTAAATGCTAACACATCTTAGTTTAGCGAGTTAGCATGCTAGCATTTGCTAATTTGCACTAAATAACAAGTATAGCTGAGGCTCATGGGGTTGTCAGGTATTCATAAATCACAGGATTGGACAAATAAAAAACATAAACATAAACATAAATGTCATAAATACCAAATTTCAAGGCAATTCATCCAACAGTTGTTGATATATTTCACTAAAAACCGCAAGCGTCAACCTCATGGTGCTATATAATAATTCAGTGGATCATCAAAGCCATTAGAAGTCATCGTTTGGGGACCATGAATGTCTGTACAAAGTTACATCTCAATCTGTCAAGTTGTTGTCGAGATAATTCAGTCTGGACCAAAGTGGTGGACCAACCAACAGACCGACCAGCAGACCGACTTTGCCATCCCTGGAGCCATGCCGCTAGCGTGGCTAAAAACAATGATTATATTAGCATCTGCAGCTCCCATATTAGAGCAATAGCCATGCGGTCAAAGCCCCAACAGAGTTGTTGAAAGTTCACAAAATAACTGCAGTCTTTGGTGGTGCTTAGATGTTATTGTCCAGTACAGCAGTAAATACACATTAATCACAGAACATGCAGAAAACCACAGGAACATGTTGGTTTTCCAGAAACACAGATGAAAGAAACCCTTAATGAGAAAAAACATTGTCTGGCTGAGGCTTGTGAAACAGAAACTAGCATGAAAAAAGCCAACATCCTGAGAGAGCCAAAGTCCATCACACTATTAAGGCTGATGTATGATGGGATTGTATTTGCTTGATTAACAAATCTCTTATAATATAAAACTCAGCCGTGCTGGTTGCTCCTTTCTTTGAAGGTCAGACTCACAGGTGAACCCGGCAGCGGTCCCCCCACGGTGGTGTAAAACTGTAAATGTGGGCAGCAGATAGAGAAACCACAGGGCTTGTTTCAGTTGGCCTGCTAACAGACACATGCTAACAGAACCGGCTGGACTGAGACCAGCAGCATGAAGCCAGAGCTGCTGGACCCGAGTGTGTGTTTTAAAGTGGAACTACATTTAGTGTGTGTTTATTATATCAAAGGTGCATATGTTTCTGTTGTTGTCATTATCTGTGCGTGTATGCGGCAATGTTTATGTGTATTTAAAGTACGGCTGTCACTAGTCATTATTTTCTTTATTGATTAATTTGCCAACCATTTTCTTGATTAATGAATGTAAAACGCCTGTAAAACGTCAGAAAAGTGAGAAATGCCTAATCACAATTTACCAGAGGCCAAAGTGACATTTTCAAATTCCTTGTTTTGTCCAACCAAGACTCCAAACTCACAAAATATTCAGTTTACTATAATAAGAAACAAGAAAATCTGCAAATATACACATTTAATAGACTAACTGGTTGATATTCATATTAATCAACTAGTCATTTTAGGCGTAATTTGAAGTCCAACTGAAATTAAATTGCTTTTGTTCTGTTACAGCACACATTTCTGCTCTGTAAATCACCTGCGCTGTGCTCCACTTTCAGAAAAAAAAATCCGAAACCAAAAAGGGAGATATTTTATGGTTTCATGATGGCGGCCCTTATTTTTGCATCAATCGTTTGTTCTCCCTGCTACTAGATGGAGAACTTGTTTCCATACAGCCAATCAAATCGCTTTGTTTTAAAACCATATTTGCAGTAACGTCACCGTTTTCTCACATGCAGACGCTCACACTCACTGAACAAGTATGAACAACAACCCACATTAGCTTTCCTGCTAACGTGAACACACGTCTTGATCCGCACCTTTGCTTGTTGAACGAGCGACCAAAGAGAAAAGCGCACTGCTAACGTCAGTTTGCAGTCTACGGAGCTGATTAGCTGCTCAGCTGCAGCACATTAAACAGCACGTAAACTTATCTGCAAATGTCAAGATCAGTTGTGCGTTCTTATTCTTCAACACCACTGCTACAAAACACCGTATGTCGCCCACTCATAGGCTTAGAGAGTAAAGCAACATTTCTGATATTTCTCCAAAGACGTTTTTTTGCTTCCTTTCAATAATAATAAAAAAAAAAATTAAGTTTAAAAATCACTATGACATTATTTTGGACTGCAAATAGGGATGACTAATTGGGATTTCAGTTGGATTTTAATTGTGGAAATAAAAATGTTTCCATCCTAATGTTGTGCAACTTTTAAGCATATTTTTAAAGAAATTGACAAATTAGTTTGAATGAGTTTAAAAGAATTCATGTGACTTGTGTGAAATGTTTCTTCTCTCCCCTCTGGTGTAATTTTTTACCTGCAGCCTGTTTTAGTTCATATTTTTGGATCGTTTTATCAGTACAACTACGTGTCTTTCTCAGCCGAGCATAAAGACATTTTGGAAATATTTAGGCCTTTTTCTCTCATTTCTGAATTTCCATTTAGATTTTTTATATTTGTGTTTTACACATTAGGTCTGTGTACGTAGGTCTGCTTGTTTAAGTGTGTATACTTTTTGTGTATTTATATATCGGTTTAAAATTAATTCTGTTAATGCATGTTTCAGTGTGAGTGTGTGTGCTGCACGCTGTGTTATTTCTATTTCCCCGTGTGTGTGTGTGTGTGTGTGTGTGTGTGTGTGTGTTCTGGGACATAAAGCTCTCTTTCTTCCAGCTCCGCTCAAAGCTCACGTCGTCTGTCAGCCTTCATCACTCTCTCACTCCCTCTTTTTCTCCACCGTCTCCTTTTATTTTCAAACTCACATCAAGTCCAACATGTCGGAAAACCTCTGCCACCCTTCATAAACCCACACACACACACACACACACTTGTTTCACTATCCCCGTGGGGGACAGGTTAGGGTAAGGGCCTTCCCTAGCCCCTTCCCCTAACCATCACAACTAAATGCCTAACCTTAACCCTTACTCTAACCATAACCTTAACCTAATTGTAACCTGTACCCTAAAACCACGTCTTCACCCTCAAAAAGCCGTCTCTACCCGTGGGGACCTAAATTTTTGTCCCCACGGAGACACAAGTCCCTGTGGGTTAGTGTGCATTCAGGTTAAAGTCCCCACCGGGATACAAGAACATGAAACACACCCACGCACACTCCTCGCTTTCATTTGTAAACCAGGAAAGAGAAAAATACACACACAGACCGGACTGTGAGTTCATATAAATTTGTAAAATATACAAACTTGCATTTATACTATTTGTACTACTGTAGATACATTCAGTAAGTCACATATGTGGACTGTAGGTGCAGAAATAGACGCACATAGACCGACCGGCTTGCGCAGTATGTTTCCGTCACTCCTGTCAGCCCAGTGTGATCATGGATGTACAGTAGAGCTCTGTCAGTAATCTCACCTTGTTCGCTGCTGTTGTCGCCGCTGTGAGACGTGTGTCCGCCGCTGGACGGTCCCGGCGTCCCGGCCGATCGGATCGATGCTGCGTCGTCGTGATCTCTGCTCCATGAAAGCTGCAGGGGGGAGGACACAGGAGGACAGCCAGTGAGACACAGATCAGAACAATGACATCAAATGTAGTAAAACAGAGCTTCAATCGGGTTAATGAATGAACACTGTAGTGTAGTAAGAAGAGAAGGCTGATGTCTTTTCCAGACATTTATCAAGTCATTCATCTGCTTATTTCATCTCATAGATCCAATTCATGTCAGAGCCAAAGACTTGCCTCCATTTGGGGGACAGACACCAGCTAGTCTTTCAGTTTCTGTTTTTATTAGGAGTTATAAGATCAGCAAAAAGCCCCAAAGTTGGATGCTCCTTCAGCAAAAGACAAAAAGTCCAGATCTCAGGTTTTCACACTCCCAAACGCTACGACAGAGCGATCAATACAATTTGTAATGTGTCACTAATTAGAGGCTTGTGCAGTTTGATTATTTGTTATCTCGTTCAGATAATAAACAAAACAAAAGAGGAAAACAGAAAAGACTTTCATGTTGAACTGCAGGGTGGTAATGCCAAACACTAGCAGTAGAACTTGTTCTATTATACTGATGTAAACAGCATTTATGTTGTTACTGGTTGAGGTGGAGCTCAGCTGAACGATTTCAAATATTGTTGGGATTATAATAATATATCTATAAGAATCTATCAAATTTTCTAATAACATTTTACATTACATTGTATACACTAATCACACAGTATGGTTCTAACTTGTGTAAAATCTGGTAACACTTTACTTTAATTCCCCCTATTTATTCTATTCATGCATATAAATATTTAATAAATAGTTTATAACACTATAATGTAGTTGTAAGCAGATAAAGTTTAATAATGGCACAGTATTTTCAGCAATTATAACTTCTATAACTATTGTCATTCATTATCTGTTTATACAGCAGCCTCCACTTATGGGCGTTCAAGGAGGAGTTATAGTTGTTGACAAATATATTAATAAACAGTTCTGCGTAATATTACATTATAGTGTAACCATTTATTAAACGTTTGTACTGTATACTGCTTATTTTCCTCAGTTCTTTCAGTGCTAAATGACAGAGACATGGCCACGATTCCCCCATTGCTAAAAAATCACTAAATGACATTTGAAATATATTGCTGAAAGGCTGATTCTTTGCAAAATATCATAATTTAAGTCGATCTCTTCGAGGCTCAGACTCAGAACAGCGCCACTTACAGAAAGTCAACCTGAATAAAAATAAAAGGGCATCGTGGTCCCACCCACACTGTTTGACTGACAGGTGATGAATGCAGAAACACCTCATCTAAACTGGTCCTCCGACCAAAAGGAGGCACTTGACAATGAAACCAGAGCTTTCGAGCTGCTGGTCATCCGACACTAAGCTGCTCGAGTTCACACTTCTAGGTGATTAAAGGGTTAAAGGCCTGACAAGTGGCTGCTGAGAGCTTCACTGTGAGGCTGATTTAAAACCTGCTCGGCTGGCTCAGAAAACAGACACAACCTGACTTTTCACCTCTATTATTTTAGCTTCTCTGGGAAAAGAGAGAAGTCTTCACGAGTCCAAGAGAAGAAAAGAATAAATATCAGTGTGTGTGTGTGTGTGTGTGTGTGTGTGTGTGTGTGTGGTCAGACAGATGAACCCACAGCAGTTTAAAACAGACTTGCAGATGTGACTTCTGCAGCTGGATGATCAAATCTATCCGTCCTTTTCTATTTTCTCTTTTTGGGAATTTCAACATTTCAGTTTTGTTTAACAAACCCTGCTGAGCTACTTTGATTGCAGCCAAAAATAGAATAATATCGTTTGATAAAATAATCTTAACTCAAGGTCCTCTTATCACCTTTTTCCGGAGCTTTCAACCACATGTCAGGGTCTTTATCAGGTCAGATCAGATTGGCCTCTATGAGAGGAAGGCTCTGACTGTTTGTGCTTATGCACCGAACAGCAGATCGGAGTACTGGACCTTCTTAGAGTCTCTGGGTGGGGTCCTGGAAAGGATACCGCCTAGGGACTCTAGTTCTGCTGGGGGACTTCAACGCGCTCACGTGGTTCAACGATGGAGAAACCTGGAGGGGGGTGATTGGGAGGAATGGCCTGCCCGATCTGACCTGGTGCTTTGTAATTGGACTGTGCTAGTCATGGATTGGCCACACCAAACACAATGTTCGAGCGAGAATGGACTGATCCATAAGTGTACTTGGTACCAGAACAACTTAGGCCAAAGAATGACGATCAACTTTGAGGTCGTATCATCAGATCTGCGGCCGAATGTCTTGGACACCCGGGTGACGAGAGGAGCAGAGCTGTCAACTGGTCACCGCCTGGCAGAGGTACACACATCACATCTACAAGCATATATGTGTGAGACGTACATGGACCTGCACTATATTTGTAATTTACACATTTTGTCATATATCAGATTTATGTATGGGATTGTTCTGTATGGAGAAATAGTCCTTTTGGCCCCCATGGCATCACATACAGCCCTTACTGAAGACGTTAAAACGTGTTTTAAAAAAGGCTTTAAAACATTCGGAATTAAACACATCGTTTTATCCGGAGCTGATGGTGGAAGTAGCTAACGAGTGAGCCATCTTGTTTCTTTCTAATCTTTGTTCAGAGTTGAACATGTGCAGTATTGATCGGGCAAGGATGTACAGATCGGGTAGCGACAATACGCACCGGTCTTGATGGTCTTGTTGGGAAAGCGTGCAGAGATGCAAAAAATTCTCCTCAAATGCCTTAAAACAAAAGTAACGAGCTTTGAAAATGTAAGGAGTAGAAATGACAGATATTTGTATAAAAATGTAGGGGGTAAAAGTAAACAGCCGGACAGATCTGGCAAACCGAAACGTGTAGTGAGGGTGAACTGGCAACGTCTGGCTGAGGCCCCTGTCCACGAGGTCTTTAACTCCCACCTCTGGAAGAATTTATCATGTATCCCAGGGGACGTTGGGGACTTGGAATCCGAGTGGGCCACGTTCAAAGCCTCTATTGTGGAGTTGTGGTCAGGAGGTCGTCTGTGCCCGTCGTGGTGGCAACCTGAGAATCCACTGGTGGACAACAGCGGTGAAGGAGGCCGTCAAGCTGAAGAAGGAGGCTTTTGCATCCAGGGTGTGGGAGGAGTTCGGGGAGGCTATGGAGTTTGGAGGCTTTCGGTTGGCCTCAAGGAAGTTCTGGCAAACCATCAGATGCCTCAGGAAGGGAAAGCAGGGCTCGGCTCAGGCTGTGTTCAGCTGGGGAGGAGAACTGCTGACCCAGACTGGGGATATTGTCGAGTGGTGGAAAGAGCACTTTGAGGAACTCCTGAACCCGACCAACGCGTCCTCCGTGGAGGAGGCAGAGTCTGAAGACTCGGGGGAAGCCTCGCTCATATCCCTGGCAGAGGCAGTTAAGGAGCTCCCCATCGGCAAGGCGTCAGGCTGATATGCCTCTTCAATGTTGCGAGGAGGTCGGTGACATTGCTGAGGGAATGGCAGACCGGGGTGGTGGCTCCCCATTTTCAAAAAGGGTGTGCTCCAATTATCCGGGCTGCTCAGCCTCCCTGGGAAAGCTTATTCGTCCGACCGATTGTTGAACCTCAGATCCAGGAGGAGCAATGCCGATGCTGTCCGGGTCGTGGAACAGTGGACCAGCTCTTTACCCTTGCTGGATTATTAGAGGGGTCATGGGAGTTTGTCCGTCTACATATGTTTTTGTGGAGTTGGAGAAGCGCTTCTGACTTACAATTCAATTGAACTGCTCACAACTCAGAGACTTAGGCACTGCAGGGCCTCAAGTAGACATTGCTTTGTATTACAGGATCACAAGCAAAAAAGGATGGGAACACTACTCTAAGGTCAAGTAACCCAAATCTGAACCCTGTGGGATTTTTAGTTTTTAATTGGGCTGGGTTTCCAATTATTGCTAAGATTATTTTGCCATTTGTAAAATAGTGTCAAGTCCGATCTCTCATGAGCTCATTTTTGTTTTATGTCAGCAGCAAGATTCAGACCAGGATCAGTGCTGATAAATATGACACCTAAGTGACTTTTCTAGAAAGAGTGCAGGAAGTGGTTGAAGTGAATTGATAAACTTAAGTGAACTCTGAAAGTTCTCACTTTGAATCACAGTTAAGATCCTTTAATTATCAGGACTATTTTCTTTAAATGCTTATCATTTATATTTCTAAGTCCTAACAACTTGTAACCCTTATTATGCCAAAGAATATAAGTTGGCGTTTAGTTCTTCGCACTGTTGATATTTTATAACCCAGCATGCACTTCAACAAAATCAGGGAATTTGGGAATCTTTGAATGATGCAATTTAAAGTATCGATTGGCTGAGAGTAAGTAAAAGTACAAACTAAAGTAACAAAAAAGACATCAACCTTGTTTAACTTTTTAACGCTGAACTTCCATAATAAAAACTGTGATTTAAATTAGATATAAAACATTATTAATCCCGAAAGTAGGACTGCTGAGTTAATGAGACAAAACCCGAAACTGTGGATGCACGAAAGTCTGAATAGTCAAGTATCATCAAGTATTTCTGACCTTTTCTCTTAGGCATCAACAAAATACCTGTAAATACATGGTCTGTAACTCCTTTTGAAAAACATTGTTGTATATAACAACAAGTAAGATTGCAGCTCAGTCCCCTGCTGCTCTGTGTATCTGTACTAACAGCGTCATGACGAGACACTGTGGGAATCAGCAGCAGAATATATTTCAGTTTCCAGGAAGCGACGGTGAGCTCACCTGATCCATGTTGTTCCCTGATGACCTGATGAAGTCCTCGCTGTCCGATTTGTTTCCATCTCTGTCGTCTATAACCAGATCGATCGGCATTTTCCCTTTCAGACAGCTGATGTATCGATGACAGAAGTTATCACAAAGCTCATGAACCTGGAAATAAAATGTGTATTTAAAAAAAACATCTTAACACAGTCAGTACTTTTTTTTTTTAAATGATAGCATAGTTCCATAAGAGATCAAAATAGTCTCTTAATGGTCACTGCAAACAAAGATTACAACAAATATATAGTATGTATAAAAAATATATAATACCTAATATATAATATATACTAATATATATAAATAAATGTAAATATATAGTAAATAAAATTATAGGAATGTAACAGTGATATTATAGCAATATTATAGGATTACAATGGTTTTTGTTCAGGTTTAAACTTGGATTAGCAGTGGGCATCTTTACTTTAATCTCATTACTTTATATTAAACAGCTGATCAATAAAAAGGTCAAAGGTCACTGAGATAAATCTGTTTTTTTCTGACCTTCTCCAGCTCCAGGAGGTGGAAGCGCAGCACTTGTATCGCCTGGATCATCTATAAAAAAAACCCCAAATGATAATGATGTACAAATGAGACAAAAAGCAACACTTTTAATTGATAGTATAATAGTATTTAAAATCAGTACAGTGTAATAATAACAGTATAATAACTCACCAAATTATCCAGCTCTGGGTTTGATGAAAATAAAGGCCTCTCTGATCGGATCTAGACGCAGAATATTATAATTATTAAACAAGACAGCCAACTGCCCCGGGGCCCCAGACCCTCATAGGGCCCAAAGCCCCAACCACCAATGATAACGTTGGCAGATTTACCATCGAAGTTCTTAATAATCTTTGAAACAATAGGTCCTTGATTTCAGACAGAGCAAGACAAAACGCAGCTTATCATTTCTGTGTCTCTATCTACTGACTTTGCCAGCTGAAATGACTGAAAGATGAATGATTTTAAGAGCTGTAGCTAGCTAGCCAATTAAGCTATTGTTAGCTCCATGAGTTGGTTGAAAACTGTCTCCAGCTCACTTTTTAATGTGTCCAGCTGACTTGTTTTAAAACGAGAACCGCTATAAGAGGAGTCTTAAATATGCACTTGATGGCTACATATATGACGTCATGCTAAAAGGCTGAAGCTAAAGCTAACTGGCCCATGCAAAAAGTCATCATCCTCACCAGTTGATGACCCATGTAGAAGACACAAAGAAACACTGTTCTTGTATTGCAGCGTAGAGATAGTTAGCCCTAGTGTTTTGAGTACGATAAGGAAAACTGTAACTCAACTCTTGTTTCACTCTAACAACTCTGTTTGACTGTTTAGTGCACACACTTGGACAAGCAAGGCAGCTACTGCTTTATTGCTCCTCTTTTTCAGTATGCTTCGACTTTTAACGTCACAAAAGGCTTTTAGGATGAGGACTAACCAATGTGTTTGGTGAAAGTCACCCCAACTCGAATAACAGATATGCCAGGGTTGCTGGTTTGTAAACTTCCCCAAATGAAATGGTTAAAGCGCATACCACATAACCTCACTTCGATTCTTTGTCTCATGTCTCGACAACTGCTACAACTGTTATTATTAGTCTTATTACTATTATTATTATTACTATCACTATCATTCCTATTATTATTATTTTATTAATATTACCACTACAATACATTATTATTATTAGTTTTAAAATCCTGGGTGGAATTTGCATTGTGCCCCTCCCCCCCATAGGTAAAGTGCAATAAGATAACTTGTTATGAATTGGCGCTATATCAATAAAAATTGAATTCAACATGTCCCACCCCCCTGTCCCCACATTTCCTGTCTATCTCTGCCTATAAAGGCAAAAATCCCAGGGGAAAGAAACTTAAAAGAGAAGGCCAGAGCTGCCATGTACCACCAGCGTGATTAACACACTGTTAATGCATTTCTTGTTTTTGGTTTTGGAAAGGTGATTGAAAAAAAATAGACACCACCCTCCAAACTCTTAAAATGCTGAGTATCTCTCACTACAGCTCCACTCGCACCGCTTCGACAGAAATCCAAACCTTTACAGACCCGCTGGGCTTAGTTACAGTTGCTAAGCTATGATTGGACAATCTCTGTTCAGGAGACGGGTCGAACAAGTGGTCAGTTGAAAATTTGTCTGGTAACACTATGTACCACTAACGCACAATATAAACTGAAATGCTAGGAGCCTTAAGCTAACACCTGCATTATTACATCATCTTGTAGATGGGCCCCAATATTTTGCACATTCCATCCCCTTGATTTTAAACACTGTGCAGCTCTTTTCACTTTACAATAGATGTATTTAACATATTTTTATTGTAAATTTCTATTTTATATTCCTGATTCTTTTGCAGTGCTTGTCTTTTCTCCTACTTTGTATATTTTGACTGTTACGCACCACAACACCAAGGCAAATTCCTCGTATGTAGAAACCTACTTGGCAGAAAACAACTTTTTTTCTGAATTCAGTTAAATTTCTAGTTTTAAATACTTAATATTATTTCAGTTAATATTTCTCATAACGGTGAATATACCTAAATAAATACGTACTAAATTACCGCACACTAATTACTAACTAATATCAGTCGTGGAATGTAACTAAGTACATTTACTCAACTGTATTTAAGTACAATTTGAATTAGTTCTACTTTACTTAAATATTTCCATTTGATGCCAGTTTATACTTCTACTCTACTCTACACTACATTTATCTGACAGCTGTTACTTTGCAGATTTTATATAAAAATCCGATCAATTTATAAAATATGAAGCATTATTATAAATTAAACTACCCAACACAACAGTGTATAAACTTTTTTTATTTAGAAATGTATCTCAACCAGTTACAACGTTAAATTAAAATACTGCTTACATATTATTGCATCAACAACAATAATCCAATTATATATTCTGCACAGTGTACTATTACCTTTGATACTTAAAGTACATTTTGCTGCTAATACGTTTTTACTTTTAAGCACATTTTTACTTTAATGGAGTATGTTTACACTTTTTATATTTCTACTTTTTGTTAAGTAAACAATTTGAATACTTCTAGACGGATAAACATGGACGGGGGGGGGGGGTCAGTAGGGGCCCACAGCTCATTTTTGCCCAGAGGCCCCCTTAGAGGATTAATCCGGCCCTGGCCCTTTTTGATCCTTCAGATCTGTTCTGCATTAACGCTGACACGTGGATGAAATGTGTGTTCCTGTACCTGTTTGGAGAAGACGGCGATGTCCTCGTTGAAGGAGTCCGAGGAGCAGACGTCTCCACCGGTCACGCCGCTCTCTCTCGGCGTGCAGGTCGCCAATTCACATTTTTCAAAAATCAGTGCGAGCAGAGGGAATAAAGGATGTCTGCAGGAGAAAGAGAGAGAGAGAGGGGAGGAGGAGGGATCAGCTCAAAGTGCAAAACTGTATCACAAGTTTCCTGTTGCCTCAAACTGTCCTAAAAATCCATGAGAAACATTCAAGTGGCACACAGATTTAGAATAACCATCTTTAGAGCACTTTTATAAACAGACTTTACAGACTAAAAACAAAATTAAAAAGGAGTGTTTCATACAGTACATTAAATAATATACAGTAAACTTGCCCAGGTTTGGCGATATCCAGCCCTAAAATGCCTGTCTCCACCCCAATACAATGGCGGTGACTGGAACTTTATTTGTGGTTCTCACAGTATATTATTACAATTTTAAAAAAAGGGTCAATGGTTTTCATTGGGACTATTTCTGCAGTAGAAAGTGTTCTTCCAAACTGTTTACATTGGTGGGAAACAAACATTGTATTGGGGTGGAGGCAGAAATCTGAAAACCTGGACAAACAAAACCAAAACGATCTGCATGGCACCACCAAACCGTCCTCAAGAAAGGGAATGAATTACCCCTAAAATGAAGGCACACAGCTGTTAAAGCACAAAACTAAACAAAAAGAAAAACCTTTATTATTCATTGTGGCTACATTATTAAAAACAAGAAAACACACACAAACACAAGGATGAGTTAAAAACTAGTTTAAAAGAAGCAAACTCACAGTTTTATTTCTGAAACAATTTTTCGAGATTTAAAAGTTTACGCTGACTAAAGTAAGTGGATCTCCTGTGGTAAATTGAACAGACTGGACTGGATTGAATGTTGAGAAAGATCCATTTGAATGTGGAATAATAAAAAAAATTCAATTAAATTTCAATTTAACTGAAGAAAGTGATTTGACACCCAGCTTAATAAATCCAGCAGGCAGTCTTTCAGTGATGCTAAGGTCAGAATGTTTCATCAAAAAGGTGTAGTTGACCGTCATTAGCATTAAAATTAAAATGCCATGACACACTGTATATAATGTTGTCAAAGCGAAGCCTATGTGGAGAAAACAGAAAAGACCCCAGAATCGAACCATGAGGAACTCCAAACATTCTTTGGCAGAAGGAGGTTTGAGGTTAAATTACAATATAACATGGAGACAAACGTGAGCAGAAATGAATGGGACTACGCCCTGTAGCATGGACAGGCAACCCACCAGGCGACATCTTAACTGGAGTTGTACCATACTCTGATTATTGTGCCCAAATAAACATGGCCAGAGAGCTATTTTGATAATTAACGTTTCAGTTATTTTTAAATATATTTTAACATTTGCAGCCCCTCAAATGTGAGGACTTGCTGCTTTTCTTTTTTTTTTATATATATATATATATATATATATATATATATATATATATATATATATATATATGATGGTAAACTGAATATCTTTGGACTGTTGGCCAGATAAAATGAGCAATTTGAAAATGTCATCTTTGGCTCTTGGGGATGGGCATTTTTAACTATTTTCTGACATTTTATAGACAAAACAATTAAATCGATAAATTGAGAAAACAATCAGCAGATCAAACAATTATGAAGTGATTAAAAGGGAAATCAAGTGAGTTGATTTGACGAAGTTTTTTACACTGCGACTTTACGCCAGAAGCAACAAGTGGAGCAGCTGTAGCTGCTGACGGAGCAGAATGGATCCTGCTGCTCTGACAGTCAACAAGCAACCAAAACTAGTGTTTGTTAATGTTTTTAATTTTCAAAGAGTGCGGCAGTGTTAAAAATTTGCAGGTCAAAAGCTGAAGTTGTGTTTTTAAAGGAGTAATCTATATGACAGGAGCTGAGGTTGGACATAATAAATCTTATTAAAAGAAAGAAAGAAAGAGCCACGTGGCCTTTGCTCTAAATTTGTTAACACTGAAAAGGTGCTGCGCTTTTACTCAAGAACTGTACTTAATTATAATTTTGAAGCACTTGTGCCTCGGAGATATTGTACTTTTTACTGCATTACATTTATTTAACAGCTGTAGTTACTTTGCATATAAAGATATTATCTACAAAACCTAATAATAATAATAATGAGCATATAAAATACAATGCAGCTCAACCTCTCACTTTTAATGATACAATGACAGAATGACAGAAGTCATTTTCCTGTACTTTGTGTACTTTTACTTGTCGTGGAGCATTTTTACATTGAGGTGCTTTAACTTAAGTAAAGGATCTGAATACACTTCCACCACTGATGAACAGTCTGTTTCAGTTTTCGCCTCCTTGCGAGCCAGCAGCAGGCTTCACTCCATCGCACTAACATACAGATAACTTTGGTCTGGCTCAGCTCGGCCTGGAATGGAACAGCTCAGATAAATCAAACATGAAATTACACAAAGAAACTATTTTTACAGAAGACCCTCATCAGTCCTGTTTTTTTTTGTTTTTTTTTACAGTAACATCATCATACCCATAAATGGCGTCTCTGTCCCTCTTGACGGCGTCCCCGGCTGTGGCGGCCATGCTGCTGCTGCTGCTGTGGGTGGACTGGGCGTACTGGTGTGGAGGGTATGGACCAGCAGCGGCGGTCAGGTGCACGGCCTGCAGAGAGCGGGCGGCAGCGGCATGGTGGTGGTGATGGTGGTGTGGGTCTCCATACACCCCACCCACCCCCTCCAGCCCGTACTGGGCCAGGTCTTCATACTGAAACACAGAGATAAGCGATGCGTGACCTTTGACCTCTTGAGCTGTCCTGTAGGAGCTGTTCGCTGACCTCGGCGGAGGTCAAAACGCCTCAAAATGGGAACGATAAATGTGGTGAAACAAACTGTGCTCAGGGTTTCTAAGCAGCGTGAGGACGTTTAATAGACTTGTCTCAGTAAATACAAAAAAGCCAATAAAATGACACAAACTGACATCAACAGACGCACAAATCAATGCTACTTTCAGCAAAAGAAACGCTGACTTAACTGATTTTGTTCCTAAAAGCAACAAGACCCTGACCCTTCTGTAACGAAGACTGAGGTGTGTAATACTGTGTGTACACCCCAATAACATTTGATTGGAAAAATACCTCTAACACATGAGAATATAATGAAATCCAATAGAAAGAGAGAGAGAAGAGTCAACGCCTCTCACAAACGGTGTCAATAAAACCCGATTACAAGCTACAGGTGTTCCTGTTATTATGTCCACCCCCCTGTTTATTTTGTCTAATATGACAAAATAATAAGTTTTAAACTTTTAAAACACCCAGTCTGTGTTTAAAAATCATACTTTCATAGTCTTATAAGATTTTTGATCACTGATTATTTTGTCCAGAGAAAAAAATAAATAATACAAATAAAACAATAAAACACGTCTTGAAGTAGAAGAACGATCCTACTTTGGGATTAAATAAAGGGGATGGACAAAATAACACAAACATCTGACAACAAAGTGGAGTTAAGTCTTCTCTGACAAACTAAACTGAGCTTCATTCACTTCAAGCATTTGTTGCATTGTGCGGGTGTTCCTGTTATTATGTCCACCCCCTGTTTATTTGGTCTAACGTGATCAATCCTGTGATATTATGGGAAAAACTAAGAGTTGTTAACTTTTAAAACACCTTTTTTTAAAAACACAAATGATATGACAGCAAAACAAATCAATTTTCAGATAAAATCCTAAAAATGAAAACATAAATCATACATTTCAGGTTAACTTTCCCTAAAAACAGCTGGAAGCTTTTTGAAACGGCGTCTCTCTGCAGGGGAATTCTCTGTGTTTGCATTAAACTGTGTGTAGGAGGTGGACAAAATAACACAAACACACCAAAACACGATGCAGTCTGTAAATATCAGACTGCATTGTTGAATAATATTCATATTCATTGTCCACCCCCATGTACGTTTTCCCAAAAATAACTTTTACTTCACTGTGTAATGAAAACAAGTATCGACTGTATCTTCAGAAAACAGGAATTGCTGTAAAATGTTTACACTGTTAGTATGTTGCATACTTTCAGTATGTACAGGCTTTCTCTGCAGGATAGATGATAGAAAGAGGTTTTTAAAGTAAGTCAATACGAGTTTAAACTTGACTAAACGCTAAAATCTATGAACACAAGGTAAGAAGTATTTATTTGAGCAGGAGTCAATTTGTTTTTCAACTGAAGCAACAGAAGATTATCATTTACTTTTCACTTTTGAAGACTGTATTTGTGGGTCTTTATGTGCGCCTGTAGGTGCTTTTATTTCTTCTTCTTTCTTTAAAATACACAGGTTAGCTCGCACTCATTTAAATAATTAGGACTGGAAAAAATGTTTAATCCCCAAAGAAACAAAAAAAAAACAAAAACACAACAGAGCCACTGTGAGCAAAAAAATCTGTTTAAATTCCAAAATCAAAAACAGGATTTTAGTTTTATTCTTCTAAAAACAACTTGATATATTTATATAATCTCTGTATAATGATGATTTTCTTTAAAAGTTTAGAGACTGTGCAGCCACATTAATAAAGCACACAAAAAGTGGTTTGGGAGCAAAATTAAGATTTTTATTTGAATAATATGAATTTATTCTTCTTCTTCTTATTTATTTATTTTTTGTTGTTGCTTAAAATATTTCCACTGGTGTTGTTGGTTTCCTTATTTTCAGTTTAGTTTCTTCCAGCTCTCCACTGAAAGGCTGATCAGCCACAGAGCATGGCACGTGAGCTTTAATAAGAAGCTCGTTGGCTTTCCGATCAGTAATCAATAAAACGCACTCGTGAACTACGCGGTTGTTTGCTGTAGAAATCCTCAAACTGTCGAGCTCCGTCACTATGAGCCGCGAAACAAACGAAATCAAACGTTTTAATTTGAAACACTCAGACTGTGACAGATGAAGTGTTTCTGTGAGTTTATAAAGTGCGAACAGCGACTCACTAACTTCAGGCCGCGAGCTTCATTTTAGTTTCAAGATATAAAAAAAAATAAAAAAAATAAAAAAAAAAGTTTGGGAAGTTGATTAAAAACTAGGTTTTGTTTGCGGAATAAAATGTTTTTGTTCATTTCATATTTTCCGGCTTTCTTCATAAATCAGCTGTAAGGCCCAAAGGTCAGGACGGACAAAACTAAATAAATCTTAATATTTGTGACAAATCGCAGCAGGTTTTACTGTCAGAGAGTTTTTAGAAACGACCTTTTCTCTGAATGTGACGGTGAAGCTCCGTGACGTTTCACTGCTGCAGTTATTATTATTATTATTATTATTATTTCACTGAATCTAAAGTTTTAGTTTGAGGCAGGCGCTTTGTGGAAATGTGCTTATAATAAATCCATTAATACGAGAACAAACTGGTTGTAAAATCACTTTAAATAAAAGAAAACTATGAAATTTAGTTGAAAAGTTAGACGGATTATTTTTACGCGCGGCGGAACGTTTGTTTCATAAGTTTGTGACATTAAAATTATAAATATTAATGAGCTATAAAACACAACGTTAATATTAATAAAAACAATTATATATATATATATTTTTTAAAAAAGGTTAATTTATTCCTTAGTTTAACGAGTTTAAATCCGGTTTCCTCTCAGTTTTGTGTCGGTTTGAAGAAAGGTGGTTCACTATTTTCCACAAATCCAAACTCAGTTTTGGGCCCTGAGTCCTGCTCTGAACACCAAACTTGCAGCTGAAGTCAAAGCTGAACACACACCGTCCTCACGCGCTCATCAAGTCTCCGCGCTCTAATAAAAGTTGATTTTTACGCACCCGTTGCGCCATCGGCCCCTTCTCTCCGCCCGGACTCCAGGTGACTCCTGCGGGGCAAAACACTCATCCAACTCCCCGGTACCGGAGCGTTAATCAGTTAATCCCGTGTGTAACCGAGTCCAGCCGCGGAGAGAAACGCACAAACACGCAGAGAGCAGCGGCGGCAGCAGTTCCCTGCAGGCTCCGCTCCGCTCTCCACGGGAACAGACCGACGGCGACGCTCCGCCAACAGCAGCACCGCCCCGGGCAGACGCTGTCCTGCTCCCGGCCTCCAGCTCCAAGCAACAACCAACCGCTCCGTCTGCAGGCCGAATCCGATCAGGTTACATCCACACCGGACGGTTAAAGTGTCGCGGACCCGCCCGCTGCGCTCTGAGCCGGGCCGTGCGGCGCTGTCTTCTGCGCGGAGGTGCGTTCAAATCCCCATCGCAGCTCCGGCGGTGCGGCTTCCTCCTCCCTCAGAGCAGGCCGTCCGGGTGTGAGGAGGGGGAGGGAGGGAGGGGGATAGTTTCTTCTCTCACTTAAAGGAGAAGAGACTCCCTGCGCGTCCCCGCAGCTTCAACAAGACGTGAGAAGGCGCGCCGCCGCGAGGGGCGCTGGATGGGGGGGCAAATATTTTTAGGACAAATAAGGAGGAACTTCTCAAGTCCTTAAATACAACAACGGAATAAAACTCCTATAAAAGTAAAAAAATTGTGGATAAAAATTTTTTCTATCAAATAAAAGCGGAGCTGGATCACCAACCAAAGGGGCAAAGGGGCCCCCTGAAGTCCCCAGACCTTCAAGGGGCCCGAAGGCTTCAGGTTTATGTGGCAATTAGTTTGTGGTAATTTGATTAACTGCAGTTGTGTTAGTTAATACTGTATGCACCACTAAAGCACAATATAAACTGAAATGATGGGGGCCCCGAGGTGACACCGGCAGTATTACATAATCTTAAGAGCCCCATTTTGCATAGGGGCCCCCAGTTAAAATCTAGTTATCTGTTAGTTCAGTTTACACTGTGAAACTAAATTAAAACTTAGTTAAATGACCACAAACTAATAACAGGCCTACACAGTGCACATCCAGGGGGAGAAATGGGGGGTCAACAGGGACCCACAGCACAGGGGGCCCCTAGTGAGTAAAAGTATAGAATAAATTGTCTGCAGCAAATTAAAGGCTACATATCAAATTAGTGTCAAACATGTGTGATGAGCGGCTCCTTTCTTTCTCTTTGTAACCGCGACACTGACGACATTCAGTAATGAGTCAAAGAACAGAAACACTTTGCAAAAATGTCCGACAGCAGCATCGAACATCTGAGGCCGACACGTTTCTGACATAATGTTCATTTAGATTTCGCGTGTGTCTTCAGTCTGTCAGGACTCCATGGTTCCTTTCGTCCTGACGCTGTGAACTACAGCTGAAGGACAAGAAATCTGGGTTTGTAAAAAGAAATCACTTTAAAGTTTAAAGGTGGAAGTTAAAAGAAACTGCGGTTCATTGACTTTGTTTGCAAGTGTGCAATATCATAACTGTTGGACACCGGCGCCATCTAGTGTTTGTAAAGTGCTGACACCGGCCAGAGCACTCGGATCACATTAAAGACGCTTCATGAAGACTTTGCTCACCTTTGATTAGAGATGGAGGCGCTTTGAAACTTACTGAAAGCCAGAAATCAACATCAGACTGAACATTTACCAAACACGAGCTGTTCACACCTGTAACCTTATAATAATAATAATAATAATAATAATAATCATCATCATCATCTACAGAAACTGAGCAGAGTGAAAGTGGAAACATCACAGTAAAATGACCCTTTAAGTCCCTTTAGGAATATTATTGCTGATTTTAAAGGAGTTCATGATGCAGTTATTGTAACGTTTAGCACCACAGACACACTATAGTAACATCATGGGATTATTAAAAGAGCTCTGCTGTTTTCCAGAATAATAACAATAATCCTAAAGTTGAGGGACTTGTTCTGGACAAGTTTCTTCTCTAGCAAGCCTCTAACAAGGCTCCCTTTATAAAAGGGTTGATATGTTTTAACTAATGACTTTATTAAGAGTTTATCAATCGTTTACTAATGTTTTATAAATCAGTTGTAAGCTAATGTGCAGAGGCGTCTCCGTGGCCCGTCCATGTAATCACAACGTCCAAGCAACACGATTTATTAACCCAAGTCATTAGTTACAACTAATAAAAAGTTTCTTATTTTAATCCCTGTATCATTGTTTCCTCTGAAAAGTCTTTTACTTCCTGTGCTTTGCAGGTTTGTCTGATGTCCCGTTAGTGCCCCCTAGAGGCCGCAGTGATCGTTACAACAAATCTGTCGCACAGAACAAACAACATCCAGTGTTGTTCTGGTGATGGCAAGTTCGGCTGTTTTCAGAGAGCCGGCTCTTTCGACTCCTGAACGGCTCTTCATTTAGGATTTTTTTGTAGGCCTTTATTTTACCATAACTTTGCAAAAATGAACGGTTTGTGTGTTGAAAACCCTTTCATGTGCAGTGTTTTTACGAGAATCCTTATAATTGCCTAATTTTGTGCATTTATTCTGTTAACGACACTGAGTGCAGCGCCGCTCCACTTCTCAGCACCCCCCTCTCTGTTTTTACACAATGGTATGATCCCATATCCTCACATCTGATTGGCCCGCGGTGCCACTGCTGACCAATCAAAACAAAGTTCTGCCTGGAGCAGAGCTCAGGCTGAGCGCTGAGGCGAGCAGCGAGCCGGCTCTTCTGGTTCACTACAAAGCATCGGCTCTCAGAGCCGCATGACACATCACTGTGTTGTTCCAGTTTGATTCATACAAGGAGCTAAAAGTCAGGATCTCTCTGCCGTTCATTCCTTTAATCTGTCTCTCTCTCGCCCCCCAACTGCATGCAGTGCCCTACTGAGTCCCTGTAGTCCTTTAGCAGCCGTGCGATCCCTAAGATCTAACCCGAGTTGGGAGCCAAAGAGAAAACACTGGACACGTCCTTGTATTTCCTTTTGGGTCTGTGTTTTCTTTAATGAACAATCGTTTTCAGATTCTGTTTTGTGACAGACATTTGTTAGCTTCCGTCACAGAACAATGACACTTGAAACGAATCCTAGCGATGAAGCCTCGCGAAGCTTTCTTTGAAGCTTTGGGGGGGTTCAAACGCACCAAGCACAGCGGCGTCCGGTGGTTCGCCCTTCGAGACTGGAGCCGAAGCAGCACAGCACCTCCGACTTTAGCTTTACTCTCATATGTGAGCAATCTAAGAAGCCCGCGTGTTACTATTCAGTCTGTAGTACGTTTGTTCAGAAGTGCTGCATTAACATGTTACAGTAACATAATTAATAAATGCATTGACATCAAATATTCATGTATCTTATTGGTGTAGTTTCGTGTCACTGTGGACTCGTGTGTTTTAACTTCATGGTTGATATTTACATTTCATATGAGTCGTAACGTGATGTCATATTCATTAAATGACATTCATCTTCGGTATCGGGTGGAAGTGCCGATCACGTCGTTTAGCCGCACGACTTTAAAAACTGTCAAACTGAAAGAAGCTTCTTCTTCGTGAAGCGGCAGCAGCTCCTACAGGAAGTACTGAAACAGCGACTCCACACGGGGGGGGGGGGAAGCCAGCTTCAGCCGCCATCTCTGATGAGTCCTGATGAAAAGCAACGAACGGCTGTTTTATCAAAGGAAAGAACAGCGGATCACAAACCCGCCTCGGGTGCTCGGCTCTTCAGAGAGTTTCCTCATCGTGGTGACGCAAAGTGACTTTTAGGAAGAGTGTGAAGTCAAAACTTCAGCCAGCTTGTTGCTGAAGTTACAAATGTGGAAAAAAAACCAAGCTGGCTTCAGTTTCTGCAACCGGCAGAGTCCGGCAGAGTCCGGCAGAGTCCGGCAGAGTCCGGCAGAGTTCGGCAGAGTCCTGGCACCAGGTCTTCATCCTCTTTCACAGAGCAGGTAAAAGCACAGCCTTTATATACACCACAGAGGCCGACTCTTTGTCAATTATCCAATGAGAAGTAGACACACAGATGTCCCGCCTCCAAAGGATGCTGCAACTGCAACACAGAAACTTCAAAATAAAAGCACGCGTGTCCCTCACAAGGCTCCATTTCACTAACATATTCACTGCACATGTCGCAGGTTTCCTTCTCCAGGTATTCACATATATATAATTTCACCTGTAACTGGATGATTCTTTAAGACTTTATTACAAGAATCCACAAGTTGCGTTTCCGATTGGTTACACTGCATCACTTCTGCTCTCTTACGATATTTATTTCTATTATCATGTGATTATAAAAGCCTACAAAAAGTAAACATTTTCACATGCATATTTATATACATTTCAAAAGAGGAATATACTAATAATGCAAAGGTAAAACCCAAATTTAAATTGTTTTCTTTGTAAGTTTTGGAGTCAACCCTGAGACCGAAGCTGTTTTCAGTCATAACGTTTTTGCAGAGATATGTAGAGACATGGACCGGCACTGGGAAAGTGGAGCAAAGGAGCGGTGCAAGGATTGTTTTATGGAGTTCTGAATCTAAGCCAGGGGGGGGGGCAAATTCCCACTCAGAGGAGAAAGACATTAAACAAAACTTGCATTGTTTTTAAGCAAGTCACATTTTAGTAATTAATTCAAATGTTCAGTTATATTTTCTGTACATATGATCTCTCTGAACTATGGCCTCTGCACTGCCAGGTATGTACATCTAGTAGAGAAAACCTTATTTCCCATAAAACAGTCACATTTTATGATATTTAGTCTAAAAATGATCATAACTAGCCTTTAAAAAACCCCAAATTTGTAGTCAGACATCATGTATAGCTCCTCCGTGGTGTACAGCTACAGCCCAGACCCAAGCTGGCTGTAGTTTATGTTCTCTGTGAAGAAGGAAACTTCAATTTTTTTACACCATTAAACCAAACAATCATCAGAAACATCAGGATCAGAAATACTTTATTGATCCCCGAGGGGAAACTCTTTTGTTACAGCAGCAGGTAAAGGCGAGCTGCTGTAACAAAAGAGTTTCCCCTCGGGGATCAATAAAGTATTTCTGATCCTGAACCAAACCACCTTTCAAGTCACGTACAGGGGAAGAGTGCGTCTGTTTGCTGAAACTCTGCAGGCTGATAAAACCTCCGCCCCGACCCCGTTTCTAACCCTGCAGACTGTTTCGACACCACTGAACATCACCCGAAGCTCACTGGATTTTATTACTGACGCATTAAAAATCACCGGGCAGGACTTCGAGTATCTGCACCGGACTGTCCAAATAAAGCGAGACCAAATAAAGACACAGAATCCCAGTTTAATAGTCTGAGAAGTATGAAACATGCAGAGTCACATCCACCATTTCTCCACCAAATAAACAGCAAACACTGCAGGTTACTGTAGTCAGAACAGCTGTGGTGCAGATGTGAAGACGCGGCTGCGGCTGCACGACTTGACCACCAGGTGTCAGTAAACACAGCGGTTCATTAAAGCGGCTGCGTGTTTGACTGGCGGTCAGCTGATGGGGATTTAAACTGGGGCTCTTATTTTGAAGCTGAGAGCGAAGCGCCAGAGCGCAGCATCGGACCTGCGAGCGAAGTATGACAAATATAACAATATTATATTCACACGGAGTATTTACAGTTGTTATTACAAAGTAACTCACAGGTTATTTCCCCCATATTAGCCGGGATCTGCTGCACCACCGCCACTACTACCGAGAAGTGTCCACTTCATTCATTTAAGCCAAAGTAGCAACACTACAGGGGAAACATGCTGCAAGTCAAAGTCCTGTTTTATTAAGTATTATTAGATTATTAGATCTATATTATCGGATCAATATAACTGCTACTGACAGGCTAGTACTACTATTTCAGTTATTCATGTTTAATACTTCTACTTTACTCCTGTTAAGTATTTACATGCTACTTAATAATTATTAGTACTATAATAAAAGTTATTACTACTAGCAGTATCGGTGCTTGTACTAATACTGTCAGAGGCCTATTATTACTGTCATATGACAAATACAGTATAGCTTCTTTACATTATTATTATTATTCATATTATTACTAATGTTATTATATGGTAATAGCACTCTGCAGTCCTCCTGGTCTGACGTCACCCCCTCCTCTTCCTCAGTCCGCTCCGCTCTGCCTGAGCTCACTGAATCCAACATGGAGTAAGGAGGAGATGGGGCTCGTCCGGGGCCATCCTCACCGATACCAGCGCACCATTTTCGGTCACCGCATTCCAGTCCGGTCCGGCGGGGGAGGAGGTAGAGGAGGCGGCGGAGGAGGAGGAAGAAAAGGCGTAGGAGGAGGAGGAGGAGGAGGAGGTGGAGGAGGAGATCGGAAGCGCCTCTTCGGATGCGCTCCAGTAATTGAGAAGTGAAAGGAGAAGAGGAGGAGGAGGAGGAGGCGGAGGCGGAGGTGTTGGAGGAGGAGGGGGAGAGACGGGGATCCGAGAAAACATAACGCACTTCGGGATTCAAGAGCCGAGCGGAGAGCGGGAGAGAACCGGATCCGCCGCCGCGTCTGCCGCTGCCTCCGCCGCTGCCGCTGCCGCTGAAGGGCGAGGAAACATGAAGACACCGCGCTGTGCAGCCGCGGCGGGAGCTCATTATTACCGGAGGTGAAACGGGAAAAAATGAGCGAGGACACGCGCCCAGACGAGTGAGTACCCCCCCACCCGTGTACCCTATAATAATAACCCACCTTATCATTACTATTCTGTGTTTATTGTGATCGGCCGCTTATTGGCGCGCCGCCGCTGAGGTTTGTGCATTGATCACATGGATACGGATTGGTGCTGATATGTTGTTATGGGCTCAAGTGATGAGGGGGTGCAGGGGCCCTCCTCATCCTCCTCCTCATCTTCCTCCTCATGGAGAGGTTGTTGAGGTCGGAGAGCTTTCACAGAAAGGAGAAACGTGTGCAGCCTCCTGCAGATGCGATACAGCCGCAGCAGCAGCGAGGAGACGACGGGGCGCAGTTTGCATCCCGATGGACTGGGCAGAGCAGGCAGAGGAGGTTCTGCACGGACCGACATGCAACATCCCACCATTTCTTTATTTCCCTTCCATGTTTGCATGTTGTCCTTCATTCATAAAAACAGACGCGACCAGGAAAGGAGCAGGCTCCCCCAGCAGTGGCTCCCAGCCTTTCTGGCTCATGACCCCTTAAAATGAGGCCACTGTATGTTGTGACTCATCATCAGGGTGCATTTGTCTACAGGTTGTGACCAGTTCAACCAAAGGGTGACTGTTCCTTCTCTTTGTTGAGGCCCAGAGAGGTGAAACTATCCACAATGAAAAAATGCTTCAGGTACCGGTGAGCCGATAAAATACGATCCGGGTTCAGTCCAGTTTGAGAATCAGAATCAGGTTTATTGCCAAGTAGGTTTTCACATGCAAGGACTTTGCCTTGATGTTGTGGTCAACGGTCAAAACATACAAAGTAGGAGGAAATTCAAGTGCCGCCCGCAAAAAGGAATCTAAAATAGACAATAGAAATTTAAAATAAAAATATGCACTGCATATGTTCTGTAGTATAAAGAGCCGGAGTAAAGAGAAACAGATCCATGAGTCTGGCGGGTTACCAAACGATAAATCACTGCACAACGGCCACAGATTTTTGGGAGGAAGCAATTTATAACTCTGGAAAGATTTGGAGGCAAACAGTAGAATTACGATGTTCACATCACAAAGTAATCTACCAGAAATGTGTGCTTGAACATATTTGATTTGTTGTTGATTGTTTTGACATGAATGAGGAGGCTGCGTTTTTCACGCTGTCTGGTCTGAACGTGGCCTTGGCCATCTCACGAGCCCTTAAGACCTAAGTATGCTTCTAATGAAGTGCTTGTCAGACCATCAAACAGCACCTGAACTCCCCAGTGGGCCCCCAGCACATTTTCCGACGTTGGAACGGGGGAGAGGGGGACAGCATCTGGCAATATTTGTAACTTTCCGTAACCGACAATCTGACGATCACGACGCAGTGATTGGTTGGGGGTGCAGATTTGTGAACATGGAGCAGGACTCGACCTTCTGTCTCAAGCGCTCTTTTTTTAATCCGTCACTTTTCACGTGAACAAACGAGTGCAACACCGCGAAGGACTTCCAGGAGAGACTGTCTGAAGATGTGCGCCATCATCTCCATTTCTACAGTTCGTGGCGTCGAGACGGTAAAGACAGGGCGGCAGTGAGGTGCAGCCAGGAAGAGGCACGACAGCAGGCCTTCCCCTCCGCCTCCAGCGTGGCCGCTCGCAACAGGTAGAACACGTTTGCCTTTAGACGTGGTCGGATGACACGTCATGTGAGCCGGTTTATTTGAAGCATACGGAGAGCTTTAGGGATGCACTGATCCGAAACACTGACTCGTTGTTGCCGCCGATACAGACCTTAATAAGTGACTCGGGTATGGGTATAACTTTCAGGTGAGCAGGTGTGGCAGCAGGCATGCAGCAAGCGTGAGCAGCACACTGAAGGCTTAAGTTCGCCGTCGTGATCATGATGTGCTGCAGTGAGAAGAATATGTCGTGTATTCATTGTCTGAACTCGCAGGCTTCATTTTCTTTGGCTTTTTCAGGCACCTCGATGCTGTTACTCGGTTGTAACAAAGTACTAAAAGCCGCAGAGTTTGAATAAACCGCTCAGAACATGTTGGCTTTGAATGCACCCACAGAGTCCTCAGCAAATCTGATTCTCTGTCCCGGGCGGAGAGCGTAGGCAGCAGGTAACCTGACGAAGCAGGCTACCTTTTCTCTTGACTGCCTCGTGCTGCGCACACCCCTGCAGGTAAACACACGACTCACACGGCCGCGTACAGCCAGATAATAGGCTCAACTTGTGAAATGTTTACCCAAACTGCAGCAGGCTGCAGAGAGAAGCAGGTAGCAGGCTGTTCTGTAGGACAAAGGTTTCATTTGCACTGGGGTCACATTAAAATCCTGTTTTTGTTCGGTTTGATTTACTCACTAAAATCTGTCTAAACTGACCTCTGTTTGTCCAGCTGATACACTCCAAGAGAGAGCTCTGAGCTGAGAAAAATGTTGATACGCTCATCTGGGTCGCCTGCAAATAAAGCAGTAAGCTGTACTTTTTATGACATTTTCTGCCCTGGTCGTTGCCTCTCAGGCTGCATAGAGGCGGAGCTAACCCACTGATCGGTGGAGCTTCTTGGGGCTATATGCAACCAACTACTCCTCGACCCCATCTGCAAGCTAGGTCGATATTTCGACTTTTCAGGTGACAATCTGTAATTGTGATATTCTCTTAAAATGATGAAGGAATTGAACATCAATCAAAAAACAGCAAGTAAAGGATGGTGTTCTTTTTAGTAGAACTGGGTATGGTTTGATAGTTTTTGATTATTTATTTACCGGTAGTCTTTTTTTCTGTTAATGCAATGGAAGCTACAGAAAAAGCTTTTTCCAACCATTATCTATGCCAACAGGTTGATCTCCAAACTAAAACGTCTTTATCGTCTTTAATGATGTGGTGGACAAACTATGTAATGGAAACGCCGTTTCTAAATTACTTCAAACATATCTTTGGCATTCCTGTACTGCAATAATTGTTATTGTTACACCGGTGTATTTGCAGATACTAAAATAGCAGCTCTAAAATAAACATTTCATTCTGTCCAACCACTGATATAACCAAACCTTGACCCTTGATTTAGGAGCACGAGTCACAGGGATTTTCTAACACCAAACAGCGGAAACATGAACACAGTGTACACCACTACTTTAACAGTGTGTTCAGACAGAACGTAAGGCGGGAGGCGGCGCAAGTTCATGCAAAGTCAACGGAAAGACGTGAAAGGGCACGATGTGAATTCGCCCAGGCAGTGCAAACTGAGGCGAAGATGCATTTGCGCAAGTTGAAAATTAGCAAAAAATGAATCTAACGTCTTCGAAAAACCTTCCTCGTCCCAGAGTACTTACTAACCTCATATGTTCTCTCTCTATCTGTCTGTCTTTCAGTCCTTCTCTATCTCTTCCCCCCGAGGCTTCTCCTTGATCTGTTGTGGCATACATTGTACTTCATTTGTACATCACTTTGGACAAAAGCATCTGCCAAATAAATAAATGCAAACATAAATGTATGAGGCAAATAAGCACAGACTGCACAAATGGTCCAGCATTCAAATTCACGAGAATGACGCAAGGCAAAAATTAGCTCCGCTTTCTGTCGGAGGACTCAGAAGCAAACTTCCTCAGCAGCGCGATGCAGGAAAGTTGAGAAAAGTTTAAGTTTCTGTTTGATTCTCTAATGAAACAGAAGCAGAGTTGTTTTCTACTCCTCTCAGATATGTAGAAGTACTTCAAACAAAATGGAGGAAAAGCTGAATGTTGTAGTCAACGGCTTCCCAATTCTCTGACAGAACTTAAATGAACTGGTACTTGAATAAAAGAAACGCTGATCAACTACTCTGTCCAGCACCGGTACAGTGGCAGCGTCACAAAATAACCGCCCAAATACAGTGTGTAAATTATGTGCTCAATGCAAACACGCTCATAAGCTTTAGGCCTGAGTACAGTAAGTGTATGTTGTGAATACACCGAAGTTGGGATATATCAAGTCCTTGAAGTTGCATTACAAGTTTGAGAACTGAAGCAAGAACAGCAACATCAGCCTTTAACAGCAGCTCTCTAGCTTCACCGACAAGATCACGGCTCTGCAGCCGGAGGCGATCCGATGCCTGCTCAGTACTTTTTATTGTTTTGGTGAAGGATTCTTGGTTTTCATTGGACTGTGAGGGACTGAAACTCGCCCCTGCTCCTCTCCGGAGGTGTTTTTGTGGGGGTGTTTTCTATTGATCGGGCAAACCGATGCCCCTGAACCGGCCAACAGAGAGCTGTCGATAATGCCAGAGGGAAGGAGGGGAGGGGGGGGCGGTGTGTTGAAAATGACATTGAGGAAAGGTCAACAGGCAGCAGTGTCCCTGGTACTCTGGCCCACCCACACAGGACAACATCGATTTTATATCAGTGCTGACCTCCATCTGAGCAGCTGGTGTCCGGTGACTCCAGCTGAGGTGGTTCTGGTGGTCGTAGATGTGGAGAAAAATGGTTGCTTCAGTGTTATCATTCATCTTCTCTCAGCTTAAAAACAACAGTTTTACACATATGAGGAGTTCTGTCTGATGTAATGCACATCAGTGGATACAGGTTATTGCTTTTAACACAGGTTTGATTATTTATTGATGCATATTGAGCAACATCAGCCTTATTAAAATTGTGGCAATAACATATATTTGCATTATTTTGGAGTTGTGATTTACATTGCGATTATTATCTCTAAATTATGCTCCAGACGTGTGCTGGTGGTCTACGTCATCAAACGTCTACAAGCATAAATTTGATGCATTTTATTGTTGTCTAGGTTGAAAGTCAATTTTAAAGTTAAAACAATTTATCAAATTACAGAAAAATACAGGAACTTAAAAAGATATTACACAGTGATAACAGCTACATAGTCATCAACTTATGGAAACAATGAGAAACTGTTGGTGACTCACATCTGATGATGTGTCTGACTGACGACCTGACACTCTTTGAGAGATCTACACTGTAGCTGCCCGAGCTAACGTTAGCTTCACAAACTGACGTGACGAGCCACTAAACAGCCCCGAATCCTTGAAAACCTGATTCAAAGCTTCACAGAGCGGAAAAAAATGATGATTCTCTTACATGTTTAAGTGAAAGACTCTCCGTTCATCCTTATTTTAACGGTAGAAACCCAGTGCCTTTAGACATCAGAGGAAAGAGGCAGCACCTTATATATGTGTAAAATCAGTCCCGAACAGTCTGTCAGGTGTGATTTCACACTAAAATCCTGGAGTAAATACCTGGTTGTCTCTTACAAGACTTGTGTCTGCAACTGCAGTAGGACAAACCAGGGTCATAGGGCTGGGGAACCTTAGGTCACGGTGTGATGCACTCGGGGTATTTTGTGACAAGCTGGTGTTTGTTTACCAATCGACCAGATACTAGAGATTGTAAAAATGTAGAGTGACTCATCCAAAGAGGCAGGAACACGAGGAACGGCACTGAGTTCTGGAAAGAAACAGCGATGAATGTTTGCAGGAGTCACATAATAAAGACTGATGTTTAATGAAATAACTGGACCTGGACGTGTTGCTTTAAATTCCAAATTTAACAGAAGACACGACGACTGGTGTAGGTTATAGACAGTGTTAGGAACATTGTCTTTGTCCTTAACAAGAAAAATTAAACTGCCCGATTTTTGAAGGAAGTTTTGTGACTTTATCCTTGTATGATAAAGGGTTATATTGAAGCTGTTTTTTATGAGATGTAAACATTAATAGAAATTTATTTTACTAACTGATTTGTGTTTTGCCTTCTTATAATACTTGTAGTGTAAATCATTTCTTATTTTGCATGCCAGGATACGCACGAAATTGACCATTTCTCAGGGGGGCATTATCAAAAGGCATTATCCTAGTTTTCATCCATTAATCAATTATCCACTGATTTGGTGTTTTGCATTTCCAAGTGGACAAAATTTGGTTAAAACTGTTTTTTTTCAATGTGTTTGTTACATGTAAACAACATTTCAACAGCATTTCAATGACAATATTTCAATGTAAAGCAGGTCGTAACTACAAGTTGAAATATAATCAATGAAATGCTGTTAGAGCGTCTAAAAACTCTCTCTTTCCAGCCAAATTTAGCCTGGTTTTAACCAAGTCATCTAGATGTTGTTTGACCTACAAATCAGACTCTGATCACTGCACTCATCCAAACTATTCTGAGATTTGTGCAATAACCGAGCTGCTGAACTCCACCTTCACCTGGAACGGCGGGTGTTAAAGTAGAGTTTCGTGTGACCGTCACAGCGGTGGGCGATGGCCAGCGTCCAACCGGCAACGTGACCCGACTAATGGAAGATGGATTTCCTTTAGGGTCGACTCGGTTGTGCCACACGGCTGCAGATCGACGCTCACGTTTCACACATCCGGTAACAAAAAAACTCTAAAACATAAAAACATCACACAGCTGAAGGTCAGCGAGGGCGTCGCTGCTGCTGCTGCTTCTGTTGTTGTTTCGGTGGACTTGGTGAAAGTACAGTGGCTGTCTTTGTGATGGGCGAGCGAGGGAGGGAAGTTATTAAGAAGTTTGGCAGAGAGCGACCCAAACACCATCTGCTGCTGCTCTCTGCTGATCCAGACCTCCGAGAAACAACATTTTCTACACTGATGATGATGTCATGAGCCCGGATGGACTGTGTGTGTGTGTGTGTGATTGACAACTTGTGTGTTCCTGTGGGAGCATTATGTGTAGTTATGTACTGTGTGTGTGTGTTTGTCTTTCATGGTGATGGAGCAAACAGTCCACCAGAGGCTATTATCTGCATCTCTGGTCAGCTCCCACAGATGTGTGTGTGTGTGTGTGTGCCCGTGTCATGCTGTTTGTTTAAGTGCATCAACACACTGTTGTTAAAGTGCTCTAAGCAGCCGTTTCATTACTGTGTCCTCTGAGGACGGGGCTGTTTGAGGGCAGAGATGTCCAACTATGGTTAGCCTGTTTCCACCGCAGGAACCAAGGAAACTTTTTTAGACACTCGGAACCGTACCTGCATTTTAACTGGAGGAAAAAAGTTGCACTTTCTTAAGGCCCAGGAACTATCAGGGTGGAGTTTGCAGCACTGAACGTTGTTCACTGGTCAAACAAAAACTTCAGGCTGCCACAACTTGTGTTCAGTTTCATTAATCTATTTTACATTATATTTATTTATCCAAAGCGCCTGACAATAAGTGCATTTCAACCATGTGGATACAACCCAAAAATTGCAATCGAATCATGCAAGTATATCAACTTCATCAAATATGCTGAACTGATTCAAGTGCTACATTTAGAAACAATAAGACAATATTTCTTTGAACAGATGAGTTTTCAGTCTGTGACGGAAGATGTGTAGAGTTTCAAACAGTTGTGATTTTGTTGAGTGGCAGCTGGGCCCCCCTTTTAGTGAGGGAGTAGCAAGCCGATTGGCAGTAGCAGAGCGTAGTGGACGGGCTGGGGTGTTTGGTTTGACTATGTCCTGGATGTAGGATGGGCCTGAGCCATTCACAGCACGGTAGGCAAGTACCAGTGTCTTGAATGAGATTGGAGCAGCCACCGGTAGCCAGTGCAGGGTGCGGAGGAGCGGTGTAGTGTGGGAGAACTTGGGTAGGTTGAAGACCAGCCGAGCTGCTGCATTCTGGATCAGCTGCTGAGTTCGGAGGGCACATGTGGGCAGATCAACCAGGAGCGAGTTGCAGTAGTCTAGGCGCGAGATGACAAGAGCCTGGACCAGAACCTGCACCTCCTCCTGCGTGAGGAACGGACATATCCTCCTGATGTTGTGGAGGATAAATCTGTAGGAGCAGGTCGTCACAGCGATGTTGGCAGTGAAGGACAGTTGGTCATCCAGTATCACACCCAGGTTCCTTGTAGTCTGAGACGGGGACACCACAGAGTTGTCAATGGTAATGGAGAGTTCATGGACGGGAGATGCCTTCCTTGGAAGGAAGAGCAGCTGTTGCTTCAGGTGGTGAGTAGACGTCCACTGAGAGATGTCAGCCAGACACGCAGAGATCCGTGCTGTCACCTGGGTTTCAGACCGGGGAAGAGGCAGAATTAATTGAGTGTCATCTGCATAGCTGTGGTAGGAAATATAAATAAGCTCTGTAATCAATATTAGAAAGAGGGTTGGACATTAATTGTGATGTTAATTGCAAAAAAAACATTGATTATATGTAGTTCTCACTAAGTTCTCACTAGTCTAAAAAGAGCGAACAAATGAGCAAGTGAAAAAGAAGAACAAAACTTAATTTGCTATTTTTTTCATCATGGTTATGTTCTAAAGTAGAAATAACCATAAAACTCTCAGCATGTCGCCGCTCTCTTGGAGACAGGCCCTCTGGAGTTTTCAGTCTTATTTTCCACCTCCTCAGGTCTCCTTTGCATTCATTCAGACACAGTCTCACAACAGCAAGTTACAACGAACGAAACAACTCTGTGTTGCTTTCTTGTGTGTATAAATTGTAGGGCTGTCACTTTTTTATTGAAATTTGAACTTTTGTTGGAACGTGGAAAAATGTAATATTTAAACTGTAATGACCTTTTCGAATCCAAATTTACAGTCTATAAGCGGAAGAGACCATTTGAAGTAATTTGGCTTGTGGTCCAGGAGATCAGCTTGACCTATTGCAACCCTACTGACCTATCAGTAAACTAAGCTAAGGGTGCATTAAGCTATATGTATCGCGTTCTAATTAATTAATTAATTTGAACGAACATTAGAAAAGTCAAGTCGATTTGACTGAATTTTGACTCTGAGAAGAGCGGGTGTGATTTTTGCATCAATCAGGCTTAAATGGTTAAATCTGATTATTATTTTTCTGACAACAGCACAGCTTATAATGAATCATCCCTTACAGTTATTTAGTCGTATATGTTGGATCTTTAAGAAAAACATCAAATTCATAGTCCTAATTTCCAATTGATGTTGACGTAGAAAAGGTTTCAGTCGTAGTCATCTGGACGCTGTTTTCAGAATCAAGACGTTTCAGCTCCCATCCGGAAGTCATTCTCAATTGTGAAAAAATGGGACGGGAACTAGAAATTTAAGCTAGTCTGTGTTACATAAGCCCTGTCCTCAGGAAGGAGTCTACCTGAGTATCTGTTGATTAGCTAGTTTCACCTGAAACTGACCTAATTGTTTCCATGATGGCCCAGTAATCAGTAATCAGGCCTATTGTTTTCTGGCTGCACCTCCCTCATCACTGTTAAGTACCTGACTAGCATGTGATTGGCGTGACCAAGGTGTTAATACACTGTGGTAGACTTTGGGCAGATTGAATCTCAGACCACCATTTCTGTTCAAAGAGGGGTTTTCTTTTTTCACAAAAATGGCTTCTTTGACTCCTCTTTCAAACCAACTCTTCTCTCTACTTAGAATCTTCACCTCGCTGTCTTCAAATGTGCGGTTTGTAGCTTTTAGATGCAAACGCACGGCGCTCTGCAATCCTGAGTTAGCGTGTCGTCTGTGCTGATAAAGTCTTTTGTGAAGTGGCTGTTTAGTCTCACCTATGTACCGTTCTTATGGCAAGTGATGGCAACTGATGTTGACATTAACAATATTAGTTAATGTATTATTATGGCTGTTACCTCAACTCATACATATGCTGAAACCCCCCCACAAACTTTGGCATCGTATCCTGACAAAATGACCTGCTGCCACACAAAGTTAGTTGAATGTTGGGTCTGATTTGTGGGGGTTGAAATTAGGTTGATTTATTTTCATTTATCAAGGTAATGTAAAATACTGTCCTTTTTGAGCCCATAATTTTATATCCATACAGTGATAAGAATGGCATTTAGTTTTGTACATAGGTTAGAATTTCCTGTTGGATCAGCTTATTAGTCCGAAGATGGACATCTTCATTGTGATGTTAGTTACTCAAAGGTAATTTCCTTGAATTCCCAACGCAGCTCTGTAGTGCATTTCTGATCTGAGACTGTTAGTCAGCTACTTTCTCTGCTCAGACTTCCAGTCAGTCAGTGTGAGGAATTATCTGTGATACAGTGCTGATGTAAAAACAAGCTTGTGTCTAATGGATAGAGGAGTTACTGTAAACCAGCAGAGACAGAAGGCTGACTGTAAGACATCTGTGTCAGACTATTCATTTATCTCCTTTCCGTCTGATTAATAAAAGAACCTAAGCATTTTACTTTTCTACTTCATTTTGGAACTGAAGTTTGCATGCCTGATTTTTCCCACACCATCATCCTATCTATAACTGTTCTTTACATGTAAAGACAGTGGCTAAAAGAGCAATGATTGGTTTGATGGGTTACCCTACATGCAGACGTTTGTGGCTAACGTGCACAGCAAACTGCTATCCAGATTGTCAGTCAATGAATTCCCCTTAAATTTCAGAATCAACAAACCATTTTGTTTCTGGGTTGGCCTTGCTTGGACAGATTGCTGCAACACAACATAGAAGAAATTATTTTTATTTATTCCAGCCTCACAAGTCAAAGCGGCTAAACTTTACAAGGCAAAGTTGTATTTCGGTGTTGCTCTTCAGTCAAAACCATGACTGAACAAAGAAATGTAGAACAGACCCTCCATAACTACTACTACTACTACTACTACCACTGTTAGTAAAAACCATGCATTATCCCCTAGCAAATACAATAGCAACCACCTGAAATCCCCTAGCAACCACCTAGCAGTACCCTAGCTACCACCCAGAATTACCATAGCAACCACCTAGCAGTACCCTAGCTACCACCCAGAATTACCATAGCAACCACCTAGCAGTACCCTAGCTACCACCCAGAATTACCATAGCAACCACCTAGTAAAACAAGGGTAACTGCCTGGAGCACACAAGGAAACTATAAAAGAAGGAAGGGTCATTACTTCACTGCTTAGCGTGTGAACGCACATTGGTGCCAAGTGTGAAAACTGGAGCTTTTCCCCACCGAAGTTGAGAGAATTTAATAATATTCAGGAGCGCTAACGTTAGCCAGCTTTCTCGATAATGTTTCTTATTATTGTCAGGAGGTGGGGCTAATCGCCAAATTTTATATGCCTCTATAAATCTGGACCTTTATCATGTACTTATTACTTGGTACGTCAATGAACAAAGTTATCATCCGCTTTGTTTAGCATAACGTTTGCCAGCAGTATCTTGTTAACCGTTACCGTTAACCTTAGTAAGAAATAATCCTCCTGAAGGTGTAAAAGAAACAGACAAGGTTTGAAGAATGTGCTTTATTTTTTCAGTCAGGGAGCTCCAGTGTTGGTGAGCGATAGCAAGTGTTACAGCCTCTCTAGCTTAATCTTTGTCATGACTTATGTGTGATGAATAGTACGAATGTAAATCACTGAGGCAAACTGCAAGGCATTGTAGCATACTGTCAAGTCCTAGTTTGGCTTAAGGATATTTACCTAACTCTGACAGGCCATATCGCTGAGTCCAGCCAGTTATAATCAGAGCCATTAATACATTGATCTGGTTATAATTGCAGTGTGGTCAGCGATAATAGGTCGGACCTGCCCTGCTGGGTCATGTATCATGATGTAGCTATCTTGGATCAAACAGAGGCTTGAGTTGAGCTACATGCAGCTGCTGGACAGAGCCATGATCTGTTTGGAGACCAGTAACATGGAAAATGAACGTGCACATTTAGATAACAAAGCATTTATCAGTCACAGGTGAAACAACACAGATATGATGGGTTATAGTGGGACCCATTAACTTCAATAGAAGTCTGGTACCAAAGTCTGGCACCAATGCAAAATGCTATCACTATGATGGAACGACCCTTCCTTCTTTTATAGTTTCCTTGGAGCATATTTGCAGATTTAGTAACCACCTTGAATATCCCAACAACAGCATCTGCAACACCCTAGCAACCACTTTGCAACCACTTACTGATGCCCTAGAAAACTTGTTGGCAACCACCCAGCACCAAGCCTTAATGAGTAAGGTTGCAACACCCTACTTTATCTACCACTACTGTATGAAAATGTAAGCAACAAGTGCACATGTATTTTCGCTACTGGACGTTGGGCCCCTTTTTTCCATGTAGCCTCTTATTTAGCTGGTTTTGGACTATTGAAAGTGAAGTAATTTGCTATTTTGTGTTATTTTCCACACCATTAATTTGCTATGGCCACTTATGTTCAGCAGCTCCTCTTAAAGTTTAGCTGAGGTGAATGCACACAGTCTAAGGTGGAAAACCATATTATTTAAAAAGGTAAAATTACACTACGTTACACTTTGGCCAGCAGGGGCAGCCTTCCCGCGCTAATGGTAGCTTTCATTAGTGATGTTGGATGTTGGTCATAATATTGAAAATGCTTTAATGCATTTTTTACTTGGCTTCCAGAAACATCTATAAACTGATGAAAATGTCTGAGTTACCCTCTGATAAGACTTTTCATATTATACATATATAATCATAATGCAAAAACTTCCATGCTGGTAATTTCTTTCCTTCATTTTGATGTCAGTGTTTTATTCTGTACTGAACATGAACCTGTTCCTACGAGAACCTCTGTGTCATGAAACCTGTTCAAACTCCTATTGGATGAACTGGAAAATACGTGGTGGTCAGTCTGAAATCATCAAATCATCCGTAGTTGTTTTAGAGATGAGAACATTCACATGATGGTAACTGGACTTGTGTAAAACATCAATTTGTGTCTGGGCCACTTCTGGACTGTGAGGGGAAACAGGAAAGAGATGGATGGATGACATCACCACACCTGCCAGGGTGGAGGTGGGCATTGTCCATTATAAACCTTTGAGCCTGACACACCTGGTATACACACACACACACACACACACACACACCTGATAAGAGCAGTCCTTCCACTAACATTCAACCTACATTTTGTAACCTGGAAAGACCTTCAGGGGGATGTGATGTGATGTGATATGTGTGTGTGTGTGTGTCTGTGTGTGTGTTATATAATCAGCAGCACACACACAAAGCTACATTACCTGGGATAGGATGACTGAGACATCATATTTTACGGCAAAAAAAGAGTGTCAGTCATGTACTTGAGCAATAAAGTTCTCTGAAACATGTTCACTCAGCCATATTATGTCTCCCATGATTCCAGATGGATCTAGAATGGATTTCCATTATATTTGATACAGATATTAATGGTCCCCAGAGGATGAATGCTACTGACTTTGGCTCTAGGTTCACATTTGAGTTGTGAAATGTCTCGAAAACTATTGAATGGATTGTCATGAAATCTGGTTCAAAGATTCAAGGTTCCTTCAGGATCAATTGTAATAACTTTGGTGATTCTGTGACTTTTCATCTAGCGCCATCATCACTGGTTTGGTTTATGACCAAATACCTGTAAACATTCCTGTGTTTAGTGCTAATTAGCTAATGTTAGCTTGCTAAAGTAAGACGGTGAATATGGTGAACATACCTGCTAAACATCAGCATGTTAGCATTTGACTTGACTCTTAGTCTTGTTACAGTATCTCCACTACTGGTACGGCTGTAGAATAGCTACATCGTCAGTAGGATCTCCTTCAGTTTTAGTCTGTTTTCAGCGTAGTTGCTGGATGTAATGGATCGGTCATCTCTTTCAGTAAGATGCCACAACAAAATTAAACAGTCCAAAGTTTGGACCAGCATCACCAAAAATCATTCTGGCGCATTCAGACTGAAGGTGAAGCAAATTTTCGCCTCGTGCCACCGAGAGGGAACTGATGTCTGTTCGTGTCCACTCGCGTCTCTCCACTGACTGTCCACCACATAAATTCACTGAAGTCACCTTTAGGAATCAGCCTCATGGAACCACGAATATTAAAGGACAGAACTGCTGGACAAAACTAATAAAGCAGAATTATCCTTAGATTTTATGGCCAGTAGTTGCAGAGATGATCTCCGCCTGGTCCGAGGTGTCGGAGGGTCGGACCCACCGACTGACCAGAGTCACCGATCTTACAGAACTGACTGCAGGCCTGTAACAGACTGCGATACTGTGACAAAACAGTAAATGATTCATTTTACATCATCAGTCATTTTGTAAGTGAAGGTGTCACTGTTTGCAAATGGAGGATCTCTCATTTTGGAACCAAACTCCAGTATATAGTCCCTCCTGTGTGTGTGTGTGTGTGTGTGTGTGTGTCACTGCACGCTGCCGGCAAATGCAGTGATGACTCATGCTAGACACACACACACACAAGCACCATCTGTTTGACAGGCAGGCTGAATCACACGGCGGAGGGAAGCAGTGTGTGTGTGAGGCTGGAGACGAGGCTGGCAGCATCTCCCGCCTCTCTCCGGCCCGTTCGGATGTGGCGTCGGCGGCGTGCAGCAGCACAGCTCGACAACCTGTCGTCAACGGAGACCGCTGTGACACTGTGACCGTGGAAACAGGATGTACGAGAGATGTCGGAGTACAAAAGGCAAGACAGAGAGAGAGAGAGAGTGTTTTTATTTTTTAATTTTTTAATCCCAGCCTTCATTTTTCTTTTTTTTTATTTTGTATTTTGCCTCGATGCTGCTGTGCTTCATGATCCGTCTCCATTTTTCTCTGAGTGTGAAGATTCAGTCTCTGCTGGCAGCTCAGACCAGGCGATGGACAGGGTTTGTTTTGGTTGTCTGTGTGTGTGTGTGTGTGTGTGTGTGTGTGTGTGTGTGTGTGTGTGTGTGTGATCACAGGTGAGCAGTGCCATGTCCAGTAAAGAACATGTTGAATCGCTCCAGAGGGAAGAAGGACGAGGCCATCCGGCTGCAGATGCTGGTGGTGTTATCAGTGACACGCGTTCTCATTGGACAGCACCACTGGTCGGTCCAGTCCAGGGTTTCTCAGCCACTGGAGATGTCAATAAGTCTTGATTAAAAAGAAAGGCGTGACTTCCGTCTTCAAGACAATTATACAGACAATACAAGACAATTATTATGTGCAGATTCAAACTTGTATCTCCAACTCATCCAACATATTATCAAGCTGTTGATGGCATTACAATGCATGGGCGCCTCCTTAATTTAGCTAAATTTAACCAGCAGGCATGTTTTTTCCATATAGGTGTAAAGGTGTGGCCATGTGCTGTTAGTCATGTTTATAATGTCTGTGGCTTTATTGTTTCTGCTGCTAACTTAAATGTTATTCATCAGCTGTTTGCCCATGGCATTTTGTCATAAAGATTGCTATAAATTGCACATACTAGACTTGTTGTCTACAGTCAGTTTGGCAGACTCAAGTTAAAGGGAAATCTGCAACAGTTTGGTGGAGTACAAGGAAGAAAAGCCTTGTTGGATAACATAAAGCTTTTTGCTGCATTTGATAGCACCATCAGGTGAAAAATGATCTGAGTTTTCTTTCCCAACAAATGGTGACAGTTATAACATGTCTGTGAATGAGACGTGATTTAAATGGGTTCTCCTCACTGTTCTTCATTTGGTGGACAGTAATTTCAGTTGGACTTTGCCTAAACCTCTCTGTCTCAGAGAAGCTTTCAGTAGTTTTACAAAATGATCTTAACTCAAGTTCCACTTACAAGATATTTTTTCCAGAGCTTTCAGTATCTCACCGACATGAAACGTGGCCAACTTACCAACTCCAAAACGAGAAAGTGAACCTTGAGTTTCTTTGTCAAACTGCCATTTCCGAGGTTAAAAATTAACTTTGACACTCGAAGCCTTCAGTATGTTTGGAGTTGTCACATTGTCATATGAATCTGAGTGTGGTGACCTCTTCTATTCAGTTTTTAAAAAGCATAGCGAGAGCTCCGATGGGTCATCCAGACTACGCTTACAGACTAGTTTTGGCTGCAGGGGTTAAATGACACAACGCTGCCAAAGTGCTTATAACCACCAAATGCAAGTAACCACATTCACTATGATTTTACAAATAGTCAATAAAAGCTTGTGACAATGTTAAACTATTTATATACAGAGCTGGAATGGTTAGTCGATCAGTCAGTCAATAAGATTACTCGATTAAGTTGCTGCTCAACTCTGGAAAACTTTCAATAGCAGACTGTTAAAATACACATCGGACCAAATCCTCTTCATCGGGTAAAAAGTTCTGTTGTGGAGTTTTTTATTGTCTTTGCCATTTAGATGTTGTTGCTACCAGCCGCCATGATACAACAGGCGGCTTCCAGCAGCAAAATGAAAGCAGGCGATGCCCTCTTCATCCCAAACTGCACGTCCAGTTCTTAGTTTGAGATGTTAGAGGGTCTATAGCAATGTTCCCTGTCGGTTATTGCAAAAGTAGCAGTAATATCATTTAACAATTAACCATCTGCATTATTTAAATCAAGATACTTCAATCAGTTACCGTTCCTACGTTATTCAATAGGTTATTTCATAATGTGTGAAACAAACTTTACATGAAACTGCACTGTGAGGGCTTTGAGGACGAAGTCAAAGAAACTTTGAAATTGAGTTTTAGCATCATTGTTGGCTCTCCCTGGGGCTCCCTGGAGTCTTCTTGACTCTAATTGTTTGTCTTGGCCATTTTTTTTGTGCGTTTGAAATATTCTGAACAACATTTTGTGTCTGGATCAAAGTTTGCTCAACGATTATTATTATTATTATGCTGCTGTTTAGAGCTTTCTCTTCATTCCAGAAAATCTGATGGTGAAACCATCATTCATGTCGATTTTAAACTGTTTGGGGTCAAAATAGTAAAAAGTAAATACTGAAACGTATTTTGGCGCCATCTTTCAGCTAACTCCACAGCTGGTCCCCATGCTAACTGATTGTTTCCCTCTGGTCTGCTGCAGTGACAGCTACATTGTGCGTGTCAAAGCGGTGGTGATGACCAGAGACGATTCGAGTGGCGGCTGGTTGGCGCAGGACGGCTGCCTGAGCAGAGTGGGCGTGTGCAGGTTGCTGTCGGCCGAACTGCTGGGACGCAACACCTTCCTCATCCACGGGGAACGCCTCAAAGACAAGCAGGTCGGTCCAGCAGCATTTCACGTGAATAAAGAGAATAACGTGTTTTCTTCGCGGCTCAGTGCTCATTGCTGTCATGTTTCTGACCTTCATTTTCCAGAAATCACCTGTCAATCAAACAGTTTGGGAACAGATTCTTTCTTCAGATTTCCTGTTGTGCAGCTTCTGTAGATGGCTCTTTTCGGTACTGCTGACAGAATACAAGGGGTCAGGGGTTAGTGTTAAGATAATCTTTATAAACAGATATGGCTTCCGAGATTGGCGTTAAGATAATATAATTTATGACCACTTAATGAAAGAGTGAATAAATAATCTGTTATTTATACAACATCTGTTCTCATTTGTATGCTGCACGTAATAGGAGTTGTGTATTTATTAGATAATGTGCATATCCTTAGTCCTGTTAACGCGATATTTATATGAGAGAATGAACTAAAACTTTTACAAAAGCTACCACGCTGTTACTCATTTGTTTTAAGTACAGCGTAGGATTTTCAAACCCCTTGTAGTGTTAGTCTCTGCTCATTTAGCTTGCATGACAATTAAAAACTGTATACTTAAAAAGAATGATTACTCTGCTGTATTATTACAAATAATAGGAAGTCATTTTCTTAAACCATGAGCTCAGTTTGTCGTTTTGCTTGCACAGTTTATTATTTATTATTATTATTATTATTTAACCTTTTCACTGAGAGCAAGCCTCTCTTTTGCACCCTGATCACATTCGCACAGTTACACCCGGAAGCTGCCCAGTACAACTACAGTCTGATCTGCTGGCCACTGAGCAGCTCCACTGGGGCAGTTGGGGTTAAGGACCTTGGTGGTGGTAATGAGGGAGGGGCAAGTGCTGCTTTTTCACTTTCCCCTGCCAGATTTATCCTGCCGGTCCGGGGATTGAACCAACGACTAGTCACAAGCTCGCTTCTCTAACCTTGAGGCCACCACTGCCTCAAAGAGTAAAGTTACCCCAAAAATGCTTTGTTAAGCTTTTGGCTTTACTTAAAAACCATCATCAGGAGCAGCTTGGTGAGTTTTGGAAATACAAATAAAGCAAATAAATACCAGATATATCTGCCAGCTGATTGCATCAATTAAGCTGTCACCACAGCTTAGAACAACACATATCAACACCACATCAACATCAACACATAAAATTTAAAGCTTTTTTTTTTTTTAACTATTTTTTTATTATTCGGGTCGTCTCATCATGTTTGTCCGATGTGATTTTTTCCAGGTGATTCTGGAGTGTTTCTTAAAGAAGGATCTGGTCTACACGAAGGCCACGCCGACTTTCCACCACTGGAAGGTGGACAACAAAAAGTGTGGTCTGACCTTCCAGAGTCCAGCCGATGCCAGAGCCTTCGACCGCGGGGTGAGGAAGGCCCTGGAGGACCTGACAGAAGGTACACACTGGGCACACATTTACGGCTAGAAAAACTCAACTGTCGCTGTAACGTATCAACAGCTTACTGTCCAAAAGGGTTTAGAGTATCCGATTTATCCAAGTTCTGAAAAATACGTTAGGCTCTAAAGAAGAAGAATGCTCTAAAGGACCAATTTAGGAGCAAAAAAGGGACTTTGCTAATAGTGAAAGAAAACAGATTTACCAAGCAACTAATTCCTGCTTACAGCAAAGTATAAAACTATGTCGTGTTTATTTACAACAGCTGACACTACTGCGAACTACAAAATAACTTAATATGATCAGTAATCTCAGTGCTCAGAGAGGATTTAGTCAATGAATTGTTTGTCATACAAATTTAATCATAATCGTGAAGTTGCTGGCTTTGCACATTTTTGTATGTTTGAACAAAACCCAGCTGACTCGTGGATGTATTGGCTTGTGTTAGCTTGTCTCTAAGGCCTGGATCAACTAAACTGAGTTCGTACTGCCAAATTGAAGACCCAACCCACAGCCATATTTTTGCTTTAGTTCATCCATTACTGACTACTAGCTTGCCAGCAACACATTGGCTAAACTCTGTAAATTATATCTGAAAAGATGGAAGTAATTTGGCCTGAAAGGTCCAGACCATGATTAGAACTACTTTAGCCTTGCATAGCAAGATAACATAAAATGGGCCAGAAGTCGTCTCAGTCTGTGTCGTATTGATCCTCCTGTGTGTTTTCTAGGGTCGACCACATCTTCATCAACGCTGCAGAATGAGGCAGAGCTCGGCGATGATGACGTCTTCACGGTGAGAAACTCTTCCTGCAGCTGTTAAAACACTGATGAATGGAAATGTCCAGGATCTACTGTCACTCCTGTATGTCGTTTTAATATGGGGAACGTTTACATATGGGGGATATTATTATATTATTATTATTTAGGCTCAATGTTCCATAAATACAATATCTCCTACCATTGCTATGCAGACGACACTCAGCTATACCTCCCATTAGAACATTTTGAAAACAACAACACAGTTAGGTCCCTCCTCGACTGCCTCCAGGATGTGAAATACTGGATGGCAAAAAACAGTCTTCAGTTAAATAATAGTAAGACCGAAGTGGTCTTATTTGGCCCCTCCAACTCCATTGTTTAGCTAATCACCTAGGGCCCCTGGCGTCTAACATTCATGCCCACGGCAGAAATCTTGGTGTCCTCTTCGATCCTGTTGTAAAATTTGACAAACAAATTAATACGGTTGTGAAAGGTTGTTTTTTCCACCTAAAAAATATTGCTAAACTCAAACCGTTCCTCTCTTTCTCCCTCTGAAGATTGTCACTAACGCCTTCATTTCTTCTCGGCTGGATTATTGTAATGCTCTTTATTTGGGAATTAGCCAGTCATCCTTGTCCCGATTGCAGCCGGTGCAGAATGTGGCTGCTAGACTACTAACTGGTACCAGGAAGAGAGACAGCATCACACCTGTTCTGGCGTCTCTGCATTGGCTACCGGTCAAGTATAGGAGTTTAAGGTTATTATATTCTTTTATCGCCCCAGTACATCTCTGAGCTTCTCTGCCCCCTTTCCAACCCCAGATCTCTCAGATCCTCAGACCAGCTGCTCCTCACTGTCCCACGTTCGAGGCTAAGGGGTAAGGGCGATCGTGGGTTTACAGTAGCCACCCCAAAGCTTTGGAACAGTTTACCATTTTCAATTAAGTGTTCTCCCTCTGTAGACACTTTTAAGGATAAACTCAAGACCCACTTGTTTTCTCAGGTCTTTGAGTGCCCTTAATGGTTGTATGCCTTACCTTTACTCCTCTGTGTTTTAAAATGATCCTTTACCTATTTATTTTTTTGATGGATACCATGTTATGTGATTTTATTCTATCTATGTTAATAAATAAACTTGATTTGATTTGAAACTTGATTCGATATTATCAAACTCTCTGAGTGAGACGAGCATAAATAGCCAAATCTCCATCCTTCATTCATATGAGCCATAATCCCTTCAGTTTTTAATGCAATGCATCAGGATTTTCTAAACTGTAGAAACAGTTTTTCCTCATCAAGCTTTTTATATTGCATCATGAGGAAAATAGGGAGCAGGGAGGGGCTGTTTTTTGTTATGTTGGACAGGAGATGCTGCTTTTGTTTGCAGCAATGGCTCGCTGCAATAGGAGCCAACTGTGTGTGTGTGTGTGTGTGTGTGTGTGTGTGCATGCGTGTGTGTGTTGAGCTTTGGGGAGTGTCGGACAGGAAGTATGAAGGACAGGAGGGGTTTGGTATCCTGTGGTGTTTTCAAACCAGACACATGTCGCCGTCCTGTTTGGGGTTTGGTTTTGTCACCGACACAAGAGCAGTACACACACACACACACACACACACACACACACACACACACACACACACACACACACACACACACCTCACAGTCTTTCTGTTTGGAGTTTGTTTGAGACACAGACACGAGGAAAACTCACTTCCACGTTCGTACAGGTAAAAGAAACAACCATGTGAACGTCTCTGAATGGCACTTGTGCATGTCCAGCCTTAAAGGAACGTTTTGGCAAATGCACTTTATTCTCACTTCATGAGATGAGAAGTTGGATGTCAGTCTCACGTCTTTGTGTTAAGTATGGAGCTGGAGTCAAGTTGAGGTTAGCTTAGCTTAGCATAAAGACAGGAAGCAGGGGGAAACAGCTAGCTTGACTCTGGAGGAATTAAAAAATACATCTCTAATACAGATTCCACATGAGACCACTTTTGTCAATTGCCATCTCTCTTTCCTGTCTGTCTTTCCTGCTCTTTATACGGTACTCTGTCCAGCAAACCACAAACAACCCTAGCCCATAAATATACTGCATGTAGTGCATTAACAGATTCTTTCAGATTATGTCCCCTCCACCTCCATCCCAGTCTGATGAAGGGATCAGGTCCTGCTCTCTGCTTCTCTTTTTAGTTGAGTATTTCCATCTTTCCAGTAGCTTCAAAGAAAAATGGTGTATTGTTTCTGCAGGATGTCCAGTACTTGAGAGGAGAGTTTGACCTGTCAGCAATCGGTCACTGAGCTGCCTGTTTACATAGCTGGCCTCATTTAGAGGAGAGCCGGGCTGACTGAGGGGAACGTGGCTGAACCGCCCCGGCTGCAGATCATTCCCATCCGTCCTGTCTGCAAGTCTGAAGTCTGGTTCCCTGAGGAGGAGGAAGAGGACAGGTCTTCAACTCTGAGGCGCTGAAGAGGCTCGGAGGACAATAAGGATGTAGATCAACATTCATCAGGAGTAAATGAAACCCTCCCTGTCATGATGCAGTGCTTCCTCTTGAGGCCCCTGAATAACGGAGGAGATCTGGACGTGCTGGTGGAATGTGTTTGTTGGAGAACAGCTGGAGTATAAATGATGTAGTTATGTAACTCTGGAGGTTTTGAGCCCTGAACTACAGTAATGTAGTAAAGTTTTTCAGAATTTGCAATGTCATTTCATCTACACCATGCAATGTATTCTAAGAGACTAAAGCTGAGGTCTTCAGCCATGACTCCTGACGGGTCTGAAATTTGGTGGCCAACCACCAAATCGGGACTAGTTACTTTTTTTTTTAGCCCAACTAAGGACGGCAGTTGTGGTTCGGCTAAAACTTTTGAGGAGCTCTAATATCTCAACACCTGCTGCCCAGATTGCAGTGAAATTGGCCGTGGATTTTCATGGTCCTCAGAAATATTGTACAACCTGAAAAGTTGACCTGATGATGGCGCTAGATGAAAACTCAGTGCATCACCAAAGTCAGCAGGACTACTCTGGGCTCCGTGGGAAATCTAATGACAATCCATCCAATATTTGTTGAGATATTTCAGTTTGGACCAAACTAATGACATCGCACTATGGCGATGTCGAGCATGGCTATAAACAACATACCCTTTTGTTTCAGGTTGGGCTACAGCTGGGCAGCTGCATTGCTGCAACGCAACATAGAGGAAGAAAATAGGACATGGTTTTACTTAGCAACAACACAACAAGTCAAAGCAGCTGAGCTTCTCGTGTCCAGAGTAGAGAGGAGACGTAAGGAATCACACAGATTGGGATAACAGCACACTTTCAACCACAAATCAACATTCATGGTTTCATTAAACGTGACAGAAGTGGTTGTGTGAAGAAGGAAAAAAGAGAACTTGAGAGAGAAGTTTAAACCTGTCTACTTTCTCACCTTCACACACCTGACCAATCACTACGTAAAGTGGGCGTAATTGTCAGATTGTTGGTTTCAATAAGTTACAGACATTGTTGGGCGCAGCCCATAGGGGGTTCAGACACTGTTGGTTGATAAGACTGCAGCTTCGTTTGAAGCAAACAGAGGCTTTTAAAATGTTCTTACCCCTGCATCAGTCGCTAGCTCGGCCTGCACTTCATGTCGCCTGATGTGTTGTTAAGAAATCTGGCCTTTATTTCAAAGACTGACCAATTCTGTGAAATGAAAAAGACAAGAATGGCGTCTTCAGTTTCACGCAATTCCACATAGTTGGGGGAAAAAAGGTAAAAAGAGGAGAAGAAGAAAACCACAGGCTAATAAACAATGCAAGTTCCCAAACAAGAGCTCTGCAAATGATTCATAAGGTGAGTAATGTATTCACCATGTTTGTCAGGCCTTAAAGATGCTCACATTGCATTTTGGTGAGTTGGTGAAAACTGAATGCAAACAAACCCAGAGATGTGAGAAAAGCAGTTTATTAATTTTGCCGTGAGGTTCGGCAGGTTCTTCGGTTCCTCGGTTTTCTGGCGTTTGAGGAAGTCTTCTCGTGTGATCCGAGTGAGCCACATGACGCTGCGGCTTGTGTCGACCCTGACCGTGACGCAACCCAACACACTGCGCTGAGCGCTCACAGGGCCGCGAGGCTGGGCTGGGATTCATTTAGCACAGACCCAATAAAAACACAAAGACTTCAGAGACGTTTCTGCCACGCTCCTTTGGCTCTGGAGATCTTTTGTTTTTTCCCCTCGTTCTTGTCTAATTGCACACAGAAGTCTCGTGGAGGGTCAGAACACACTGGAGTGAAGCTCAGGTGCTTTCGGAACCAATAATCTGACTCGTCACATGAACAAGACAACAAAGTTGTAATTTATGATTTCCTTATTGTGTTTTTACCATTGCATAAAGTGGGTTCACTTCTCAGGTGGAGGTAGAGACTCAACAGTAATCAGTCAAAAGGAAAAAGGTCAACGACGTCACACTGTAGCACTTTGTTTTGTTAGCAGATGTTGGCAGTTAGCATTACAGTTGTTTAGGAATTCTGGATTTAAACAGCTTAGTATATGTTAACAAAACAATCTCATCACAAAGTCTGTTTAGTAGTTGTTCTGGAGCTTTTCAATCAGATCACACGATCTTCCTCAGGAGATGGAGTTTGCCCAGAGGTGATGGAAATGTAGATGTTCAACTTTTAAGCCAACATGAGCGAGAAAGCCTTCAAGTGCTCATAAAAAATTTTAAGTTTTAACATCTCCTACTACAGCAGGTGTTTTCAATCAACTATCCAAAGCCAAAACACCTGCTGTGACATCACTGACTGGGGTGTGGCCAGAGGTGCAGCACACCTGAGTGTATCAGGTGTCATGCACAGTGGAGCAGCTGCAGTTTTCTAATCACCGCAGAATGAAACATTAACCTTCCTGCAGGTTGAGCTGTGTTCACACCGTCTCTTCTCTGTCCTCCAGACGGCCACCGACAGCTCGTCCAACTCGTCTCAGAAAAGAGAGCCGACGATGCACACACTGGCCCCGCCCAACTTCTGCGAGGCCCGTCGGCACCACTGCATCCTGGGACATTTCTACGAGCAGCACCGGCCCTCTGATCACTACTTCCTCGACCAGGTTTGTAGAGTCAGAGTGGGAGCTACAGCTGGGATTGATCGGACCCGAAATTCCCCTAGATCGAATTCATCTCGACTCCTGCGAGCTTGACTTACTTTCAGTGACCCACAGTTTGTAAAATTAAACTAAAATAAAATAGCTACATTGCAGATAGTAACGAGCTGGTGGAGTTTCATTTAATTACTCAGTTTTAGAGAAGATCAGAGCAAAGAAAACCATGTTTGTCAGTGCACATTAGACATCACATCTACAAGTGAGGAAGACATCAGCATCAAGACCACCATTGATGTCTTCACAAAAAGAAGATTTTGACACTGAAGTTGCCAAAAGTGACAATATATTTTTTTGGTTTTATTTAATGTCAGTGAAAATCAAAGGTGTAAAAGGGGGGTGGACTTCGACTCTTGCTTAATACTGAAATTATGGGAGGATTTTAGGTGTTAATTGGGTTTAGGCTCAAAAGCTGGAGTGATTGGAGTTAAAATAACTCTCGCATTAGTTCTAGTAGTGTTGGAATAGTTGGTCAAAACTGTAGTAGAAAAAGCAGAACCTGGACACAACTGGACATCAGTCTGTAATGAGATGCTTGTTTAAATCAAAGGTGGGGAATCACCTTTGGTTAACACAATATTAACATAATGTACAATGATAATCCTGATGACTCTGTGCTTGGACACAAACTGGTTTATAGAGGGCGCTATAAGAAGGACTCCTCGCAGAGATATAGCACACATGCATACCAGATTAGACGTACAGATCTCTGTCTGCAAACTTCTGAACCAGGAAGCCTCTATGACCCATAATGCCTCCAGTTTTTGGTTTTGTTCTTGGTTAAACAATTTGGATCTCATTTGACCTAAAGGTGCCCTGTGGAGTTTTCTTGTAAACAAACAAAAGTTATGTTTACCTTCAGAGTTACTCACCCAACCGCACTGTGTGGATCCTTGAGTTCTAACAATATGTTGAATGCATAAAGTATTTTACATCCCCGTTTACTTGCTCGCAGTCTTCTTCTTCCATTACCACATTACCGCCACCTGTAGATCGGTGGCAGGTGTGTCTTCGTGCACAAACTGCTCCATATCGCTGCTAGACGTCAACCCTAACTCCACAGAAGCTTTAATTTACAAAAAGCTAAGGGATTGGTGTAGAAATGTTCTTCCCTATTCACTTTTCAAAATCTGCATGAAAAGTTAAGATGAAGGTAGAATAGCGACAAAAATGTCACGAATCCCTTTGAAATCCAGGTTGTACAGCAACATTATTTTAAATGTAGCGCATCTGCAAAGCCACATGTAGGCTTGTTGAGATTTACACTCCATAATCCACATGGCCTTACCAGGAAAACAGGGGACTGCTGCTAGCAGCTGTATTCCCCTTTTTCCGCTGACCTCATGTTCCCCTGGAGAACTAACTTTTTAAACAGTTTCCATCTCCTCTGTGTCTCTGCAGGCGGTGCACATGTTCCCTCGTCACGTCAGCTTCCAGGTGGAGGAGGAAGAGATTGTACGCATCAACCCCCGCGAGCGAACCTGGCTCACCGGCTACGAGGATTACCGCCACGCCAACTCCACGCGTGACAAACTCACCCAGCCCAACAACCTCGACGCCTACGTACACTTCGCCAAGAGCGAGCCGCCCAAACACGACTACACCTACCCGTACCCGCTGAGCTGCGACGTGCAGCGAGGCTGCGACGGCAAACCTGGTTGCCTGGAGCTGGGCGGCGGCCACAGAGCGGTGGTGACGGTGCAGCCGCGAGCTCTGCAGCCCAAAGGCAAGAGGCGGAAGGAGGACGGTGAGCGTTCGCGCTGCGTTTATTGTCAGGACATGTTCAACCACGAGGACAACTGGCGGGGCCGCTGCCAGGAAGCACCCGACCCCATTCAGACCTGCATCAGGAGGGTCAGCTTCATGTGGTGCGCGGACAGCCTGCTGTATCACTGCATGTCGGACCCGGAGGGGGATTACTCGGACCCGTGCTCCTGTGACACCAGCGACGAGCGCTTCTGCCTGCGCTGGGCGGCGCTGGTGGGTCTGTCGCTGCTGGCGCCCTGCATGTGCTGTTACGCCCCCCTGAGGGCGTGCTACCGCTGCGGCGTGGCCTGCCACTGCTGCGGCGGGAAACACAAAGCTGTGGGCTGAGGCGTCGCAGGCCCCCCCCCTCACAGAGACAGCAAGGACTCATGGGAGAAGGCGGGGAAACGGAGGCCGCTGTGATTTTTACGTTGTTTGTTTTTTTTGTTGTTGTTGTTGTTGTTGTTTGTCTCATCTCCAATTTTCCAGGAGGAGGAGAAGAAGAACTTTGTCTCAACAGATAGAAAAAAAGTTCCCGGTTATTTTTTGGTTTTTTGTCTTTTGTGAAATTGGAGACCAAAAGGCTTCCAATTCTCACAAAGACTGAACAAAGAATAAAATGTGTGTGTGTGTGTGTGTGTGTGTGTGTGTGTGTGTGTGTATGTATATATATATATATATATATATATATATATATATATATATATATATATATATATATATATATATATATATATATATATATATACAGGTACTATATATTTTTACACTCATGTGTGTTCGAGGCTTGAAAATGTCATTTTTCAGCGTTGTGTGAGGTCAGTGTGAATGTCGTGTTCGTAGAGGGAACTGAAGCTCACTGACACATTGCAAAACATTTCAACCCTAAAAAGACATTTTAGAGTGCTCGTAATCATTTCGAGAAAGAAATCCAATGTGGTGAGATAATTTCACCTTAAAGGGTTAGTTCGATCTTTTAAGAAATAGGCATATTCACTTTTTTTGCAGAAAGTTAGACAAGAAGATGGATATCAGTCTCGTGTGTGTTAACATGAGAGCGGTGTCGATCTTCTCATTAAATTCTCAGTAACAAAGCAAATTTTTCTCTGCAACAGCAGTTTGATTTTCATTTATTTTAAGCTAACGTGACCTTGTACACACAGTTACTCCTGCTGCTGAGGTGAATGTTTTGCACAGTGCCGGCAGCTCTGGTTCCCTGACGCTCAGCAGAGGCACTTAACTGGTCTGAAAGCTGCTCTGCTTACCTCCGAGCAAACTGAACAGATAAACCAGTTTGGATGACCAGTAAGATGGCAGTTCCCAGTCCTCAACAATCCAGAAACACAATGACAATTTGCCAGAAGGTAACAGTTGCAGCATGTTGGATTTAAATCTGAATAACTAAAGTTTTGTGCAGATCAGTCATCCATTTTTGTAGTTTCTAACAAAACACAGTTTGCACAGTTGTACATCACTGACTCATCTCCTGCTGTCTCGCACACTGGTCATACTGGTCTGTCTCTACTGGTTTGTGGTTTGGAGGTTTGTTTGGTGATAAGAAAAACAAAAACGCCAGTAAGAGCAAAGCTACACTGCTTTAGATACTAAAGCTCAATGTGTGTGTGTAGGTGTGTGTGTGTGTGTGTGTAAGAATGTATCTGAGACTGTCTGTCAAAGGGCTGGGTATCAAAAATGATCCTTTTGTTGGTAGAAATATTGACACGAAGGCAAGAAAAATCATTGAAAAGCATCACAATATTTGAGTCTCACAGTTACAACTTCACTCAAAGACACTTTCCTCAAGTTCCTTTACTAATTCACATTTGTTTAACAACAAAAGTCTGAGGTTGGCCTGTTTCTTCTTTACAAAATACAGCTGGCCGTTAGAAACAAAACGATTTATTAAAAATGTTCCAGAAAGAAAGGTAAAGAAGAGGTAGTAAAGAGAAATTCACGTTGAAGCCCAGCCTGGAGGGAACAAGTCTACACCACAACATTTTTATGAAATGAGCACAAAGTCTGAAAATTCAGATAAAGTTTGTTGACAAAGCTGAGGAAACAGGAAAGGGAATCTGAAGGTGGAGGAGGAATCATGACAGCAGTTAAACTTGTTTAGGTTACTCTTAAGAAGCACATTGCATTCTCAAAAAAAAAAAAAATGTAAAGACCTTATATGTTTTATAGACTTTTATATCTCATAATTCTGAGATTCTCATCTTGTAATTCTGAGATAAGGACCAACTGATCTGATGCTGCTTGGTTTGGCGGTCTGGCCAGTTAAGAATGGGCACACGAAGCTTTGAAGGGCCAGTATGCTTCCCGTTTGTCGGATGGTCGAATGGCAAGACAATCCGATCTGATTGGTCAGCAGGTGAGAAAGGAGCCAGTTCCTCTCGCACTTTTCATGGGAACAGCTGAGTGCAACGCTGCGAATGTCCGTTATCCCAACATCAACAGTGCAACCGTTCAGAACGACTACGGCACTTCTGATTCCTGACGTGGCCGAACAAAACGTCGTTCAAACCGGTTCTGATGCCTGATCAGCCACAACAACTCGTAAGATCAGTCGCCACATCAGAAGTAAGGGATCAGTCAAAACGCTGCTTGCGACTAGCTGGTCGCTGTTTCATTGCATTGCGTTGCTACGGAAACGGTTTGGCTCCAAGTTAACTTGCTGCTGCAATGATTGATAACCATGTTTATCTTTATCTTAATAATAACAAGATCTTTATTTCATATTTACAAGATTCGGATCTCGTTATTATGAGATACTGATCTCGTAGTTATGAAATCTTTTTTTGTCTGTGGGTAAATTCAGTGTGCTTTCATATAGTCATAGCTGGACTGTCGTTAAATTCAAAAAACATCTAAAAATGTTGCTCACGCATTTCTTTGTTATTTAGATTCTCAACAGCTACTAGCTCCTGCGGTCCTCATAATATATTTACAATACTTCAATGAAGAAAACAAAAACACACACCATACCAGACTGAACAATACTAAGGACAAACACGAGACCAAACACAATCATTCAAACCTGTCTACTACAACAGAAAGCTCGACATAAGTACATCACCTCTTAGAGATCTAAAGTAGGCTAATCAATAAAGCAACACACGTCCTCTGATTACAAATCCATCAGGCTGGATCTCTCTCTCCATCGACATCACGCCTTTAGGAGCAAAACCAGGACCACGTTTGGCTTCTTCCATCTCTTGTGTAAATAAATACAATCTTAACATTTCATTAAAGCGTGTTTTACTACCACGATAACGAGTTCCGCGCTGCCGTTGCTCGATAATTTATCGAGTATCTTTCATGGTAAAGACATCGATCCAGTCTTAATAGTCCTAAACATGCATTTTAAGATTTTGTGCTCCTTTCCCAGAAACGTGTGCACCTGTGAGTCTTTATTAACGGAGTGAGAGGCCTGAACACTGAGTGGCTGTGATTCTCCCAAAGCTAAAACTAGTGAATAAGCTGCAGCAGTTCTGTATACGGACAGACCTCAGTCTTCATCACTACACAGAAGAACAAACTTCAGCAAGTGTGACGCTAAATTATTTATTGTCCTCGTCCTTTTTTGGTGCTTCGGTGTCTTCTTCTTTCTTAGTTGAATCTTCTCGTCTGTCGGGTGTGTGTTTCGACTTAACACTACGTTTTCCTTCGATCACAAACTCCACGATCACGTGAAGGTTTTGACAGCTTGTAATTCTTCCGTACGTAGAGATTACAAACTAAACGAACAGTCTGCCGTGATGAAGCAGCTTCTGCAGGTTGTCTGAAGCCGCCTCGTGTAACTACAGTTTCTGTCTTAAAGCTGCAGAACATTTTCCAAACAGTAGCGTCAGTTTTTAGTTTGATTTCCTTCCTCCAAAGCAGCCTCTGGTTTCAGTTCAGTTTTATGAAAATCAACTAGCAGAGACTTGAAACTTGCTTTGGACCACTGATCTTTATTTTAGCTATGTGATTAGCTATGCTTTGTGATCATGTTGTTCTGCAGTTTCATGCAGGGTCCATTTTTAAAACTTCCCTTGCGGTCTGAGAATGATTAATAATGAATGAATGATGTCAGGAAATCAAATTCAGAAGGGAAACATTACGTGAACACGGTTGTCATAAGGATGAGGGGAAATCTGTGCTTTCTTACATGAAAAAGTTTCTCTTTTTCATCCAACTTTCAAACCTCGTGTGTCAGCGTTTGAGCCGAGCTTTTTGGATACACGCGGTGCAGTTTTAGATTTGTGGGTGTATTTCTTTGAGTTTTCCCCGACATCTATTGGTTTCTGTACAAAACTCTTCCTTGACTTTCGTAATCATTCACAGTGAACATAAAATCTACATTAATGTTTGTCAAATGCAGTTGAAGTGCAGTTTGATTTGTAAAATAAGCACTATAATACGTCACTGACAAAATGAATGCAGACTTGATGTTGACTGTGATGGATTCACGCAACTATTAAGAGTTGCCGCGTAGCTCTTAGTGGTGGCTTTTTCTGCTCTACACACATGTGAGCTAAATGCTAAATGCTAATGTGAGCATGCTAACATGCTCACATTAGCATTTAGCTCAAAGCACCGCCGTACCTAAGTAAAGCCTCGCAGAGCTGCTAGCGTGACTTTTAGTCTTGTTAAATGATTAAAAAATAAATGGAAACGAGTGGCTGCCAGGAATGGTAGAAAATATACATTCACTTTTCTAAAACACAGAACATGTTTGTTAGTTAGCTGTAATGTAACGTATACGTGATTTGCAGTAAATAGGCTAAAACATTGGTATGGTGCTTTGAACGCACAAAAGACAAAGACTTGAAAATAATCCCTCCTCACAACTGCGTCAACTAAGTGTCGACTGGGATTATCTATCTGTAGCAAGTCTCTGTTTTATTTTGGTATAAATTCACTTTTTCGTAGAAATTTCCCGTTCAAAGCGACGGCTGCCTGAAAGGTATGAAATCAATTACAAAAACTTGCTATGCTATGATTTGGAAGATGGTTGGCGGTGAAAAACATACAAGCAATTTGTATTAAACAGTCTAAAACATACAAAACCACCAGTGCGCTACTTAAATGCTACATGTAGCACCTTTAATTTAAAAAAGAGACTTGAGGCTCAGTGAAGCAGCAATCAGGAGCGAAGGCCTCTGTTGTAAAGCTGTCGTCCTGCCTGTCTGCCTGTCTGTCTCCCCACTCTCTCCTCTTTCTGCTGTGTTTCCTGTCAATCAAGCTTCACGATACTGCTGCCATTCGTTGTAGAGAAGATTCCCACGTTTACTTTTCTATCTGTGGCGAGGAAAGTGAACCAAAAGCAGTTTGTCTGTTGGACGCGGCGTCTTCGGCCTGCGCTCACTTCAGCTGTTAAAGGAAAGTGCCTGAAGCCTCCTCTTCATTTACGTCCTGATGTATATTTCAGAAAATAATAACTGTGTAAAAAAAAAAAAATCAAAGGTTGAATTCATTGGTTTGTCTTTTTTATATAATTCACATTTTTACCTATGTAAAAAACAGAATATATATATATGTATATGTATCAAGTGTATGATGTACATTTTCAGTTCTATTTTTTTATTGTTTCTAATATGATGGATGTAAATCTCTTCTAACAGAAAAAGAGACAATGAGACATGTATAAATACAAATACACCATCTGGAAACTAAAGAAACAGCCTGGATAGTAACATTTACACTGTGTGTGTGTTTCTGACACAATTGTATAATACTTTTAAACAAAAAGTCCTACAACATGTTTCTTTGTATTCCTGACTCCACTCAGTGGTCACTTATAACGATAACCAGCCATTATTCAATAACATTATCTCTGGGAGCTGCTGAAAGGCATTCTGGGAAATGTTATGAGTCACTAAGGCTGAGTGCGCACGGGAGGACACAGTTTAGTTTACAGTATGTCAGCAAGTTCATTTAGGGATTTAGGGGCACTATAACAAACTTTGTTATTATAAAAAACATTTTGGAAGCTGTTAAATGATTTGGGGGCGCTACAACAACTTTGCTGTTCTACAAAAATGTGCAGTTTGGGGGCACTTGAACAAACTCTGGAATTAACAAACAAATTAACAAACCGTGGGACTGTACAAAATGACAAATTTAGGGAAAGTTATATAAAATTTGCTGACTTGGGGGCACTTAAATAAACTGTGTAACGGCTCAGTATTACCAGGTTTGGACCCAAAAGATCAGGCAGGCTGAGTTAAAAGTTCAGTTTTACTCGTACGTCAACACCAGACAGACAAGGAAGGTAAGGCAAACTTATCCAGTTAGGGATCAGGCAGGGGGGCAGGTAGGGGGTCCATGCAGGCGCAGATGATGGCTGGATGCTAAGTTGGAAGCAGGTAAGACAACCTGGCGGAGAATGAATCGGAATGAACCGGTATATACCTATACTGCGAGGCTAATGGGGAAGTGGGAAAAGGTGTGCAGGTGGGCGGGGGAGGTCAGGTGATGGAAGTGGCAGGGCAGAGACCCATTCATTGTAAACTGAACTGCTGATTTGACATTCAAGTAACACCAGAAATTTCAGCACGGGTTTTTCTGTGAGCTTCTTGCTGGATGATGGTGGCCTCCTGGCTGCAGGCCGGGCCCCTGGCTGCAGGACGGGCCCCTGGCTGCAGGCCGGGCCCCTGGCTGCAGGCCGGGCCCCTGGCTGCAGGCCGGGCCCCTGGCTGCAGGCCAGGATGTTATTGTGTTCGTATAACAGCAGAAAGAGAGAGAGACTCCATCCTGTGACAGTCGGAGGGAGAGGCCATTTCCCACAATGCCTGTGGACAAACGGAGGTCCTGTATGTCTGTGTGTCTGTGTGTGTGTGTCTGTGTATACATATGTGTGTGTTGGGTGGGGAGCGGTGGTGCAATTGTCTGCTACAGCTCCATGTTTGTTTGTGATCTAAATATCTGGAAGGTCCGAGTCACAAACACAGTGAGTTGGTGCCAAAACGACAGCAGGTCCTCACGCTATAACATCTGAAAGTCTTCAGTGATCTGGATTCAAGGCCTATTTCTACAGCCTAAGCCTAGTTTAATAACTGACAGGACTATATGCAAACCAGAAAACCAACACGGGGAGCTGGAAGAGGCTAATATATGGTTAAAGGGAAGAAACAATTGTCGCTTTGTCAATACATTTCTAAATACGTTACTTCCAGGGTTACAGATCAACAGCAGAGAAGGGGATTATGCTGGAGGAGAGGTTTGTATGGATATTTTCATACACTATTATGCATCCAAGCTGACGACATGTAACTTTTGTCCTTAAGGTGGCGCTACAGGGAAGGTCATAAGGTCTTAAAAACTCAAACTGGTTTGGGAGCATGACTGCGGTCAGTAAATGTCATCGTATGTGATATCTTGTTTGTAAAGTTGACATTTAACGTAAAGAGGTCACCAAAAATAATACGATTTATACTCTGACCATTAATATCTGCAGCGAGACTAATGGGGATCTGTCAGTAGTCCTTCAGAGACATCTTGATCTGGAACAAAGTGATGGACGACTTTGTCATCCTCTAAGATCTCAGTATGCCTCAAACAAACTAGGTGTCATGACGTGTTGTACGCCCACCGTCTAAAGCCAGTGTTTATACCTGTTATGAACCACCACAGTCGAAGGTGGGGCGACAAGCTGCTGTCCTCCATCAGGGATGAGGCCACAAACGTTTAAGATCCCCTTTGAAGGCCACGGGAGGTGAGAGTTTGATAGTCCAAACACACATTTTTGGTGGAGTATTCCTTCAGTTCTCAGTGGGTTCAGCGCCATGAGCAACACTTTCACAAATTAATTTAATTCAGTGTCAATAAAAACCACTTAGTAGATCTTTAAGAAGTTTAGAAGAGTCTTTTTATCTTCTTCGCCATTTAACAACGACGGCAGCTGAACCTAAATGGTGCCGTCCAACAGTCCAGACGCCGGTCAGCAGTGGTGGAGTGTAACGTAGTACATTTACTCATGTACTGTACTTAAGTACAGCTTTGAGGTACTTTTACTTTACTTAGATATTTCAGTTTTATGCTACTTTATACTTCTACTCCACTACATTTATCTGAAAACTATAGTTACTGGTTACTTTGCAGATTATAATTTTACACAGAAAAAAATACGATCAACTTATAAAATATATGATGCATCGTTAAACTAACCAACAGTGTAGAAAGTAGTTAAAATGAGCTCCAGCTCAACCAGCTGTGATATTAAAATGCTGCTTATGTGTGAATGCATCAGTAATAATACTACAATAATGTGGTACATATGATAATATATCACTCTCAGTGAGGCTACTCTGCACCTGCGTGTGTACTTTTACTTTTGATAGTTTAAGTACATTTTGCAGATAATACTTTTGTACTTTTACCTAAGTGAAATTTTGAATGCAGGACTTTTACTTGTAATGGAGTATTTTTGCAGAGTGGTATTGCTACTTTTACTTAAGTAAAAGAGTACTTCTTCCACCTCTGCCGACTGAACGGTCAGTGGTCGAGTTGCATTGTGGGTAATGTAGGCGCCAGGTTTTAACAAGGAAGAAGAACGCATGGAATAAAAATGACGATAACCTTGATCCTTTTTTTTTCAAAACAGTCCATCACAGTCCAGCAGTGGTATTACTACTTTTACTTAAATAAAATATATGAGTACTTCTTCCACCTCTGCTGGTCAGTACCAGACACGTTATCATCTATCAACCAACACACACGTCCAGTGCACAAACCAGACTACATGGCTCGGTGTGTGTTCCTGGTTTAACTCAGTGGAAGAAAAAAGAAGCAGCAATTTGCGTTGTTGTTGAGTTGAAGATCCACTCGAGAAAAACAATAAAACCAACCCAATCACCATAAACAGACTCCTGCAAAGATTCAGAAACCCTGTGTGTGTGTGTGTGTGTGTGTGTGTGTGTGTGTGTGTGTGTGTGTCCTCCCCAGCAGAGCCGAGTGTGAGGAATCCAGCGGGCCGGGATGCTGGTCTGGGCCTGATTTACCGAGGCCCCAGCGAGTCTGCCTGCCTCGCTTTGTTTACTCGGATGAAATCTGAAACAAATGTGACTGCGAGAGACCACCAACCCCGCCAACAGCCCACCCCTCCCATCCCATCCTGCTCTGAAACACAGCCACGTGTGCGTGTGTGTGTGTGTGTGTGCGTGTGTGTTTGTGCTGTTTTCTGCAGCTCTAAATGAACATGAGCACTGATCCGAGCGGACCTGACTGTCCATCTATCCGACCCCTTCAGACATCTCAGCAGCCACTGGACAGATTGTCATTAAACCTGATGTCATATCTCATGCAGGTTGATCCGAGAACTGATGCTTATTCTGCTGTTTTCTTATCAATAACCAGCAGTGTCTTTTACCTCAAATATAACATCATCTAACGCCATTTTTACAGGAATAATTCAACATTTTAGGAAAAACGCTTATTTGCTTTTTTCCTGAGAGTGAGATGTGAAAACCGAATTAATCTCATGACGCACCACGAGGTACATTCAGTAGCTCTGTTGTGGAAGCCTGTCACATGATCTTCATCAGCAAACACAGGTGATGAGATTGTTTTGTCAACTGCTGTGAGTGATAAATGGATAATGGATAAAAGAGCACTCCACCGATTTAGCATTGCACTTCTATAACACTGTCAGACTCGTGATGGACAGTTTTTAAAAAATAAATCAAGGATATCTATTTATTCCATGCACTGTTCTTCATCGTCCAAACCTGGCGCCTACATCAGCTCGACCGCTGACAGTTCAGTCGGCAGAGGAGGAAGAAGTACTCAGATATTAGACCCTGTTACAGGTCAAATTCATTCATTTCACTTAGGTAAAAGTGCAAAAGTATTATCTGCAAAATGTACTTAAACTATCAAAAGTAAAAGTACACACGCAGGTGCAGAGTAGCCCCACTGAGAGTGATATATTATCATATGTATCACATTGTTGTAGTATTATTACTGATGCATTCACACATAACGATGCATCGTATTTTATAAGTTGATCATACGATCATTAGATCTAATATTTTAAAAGTGTGTTTTAAAGCTTAAGGATGGTATTTTTCTTGTCAACAAACCCCATGTTCAGACCCAAACCAACAATGTTTTAGTCCGTCCCTCAGTACTGTCTCACTTCCTGTCTGCGGCTCTCAGCTCCGAGCCCGTTGGTTCCTGCTGAAGACGTAAATCTTTAAAAACACCTCACAGATATATAGTTTCCTGTTTAAAAAGGCTCAGTAGTTTCCTCAAACAGCTGCTCGCTGTAGTTTTTATCAAACAGGAGGAAACAGAGCGTCTGTTGGGGACTATTTCCAGCGGCGGATGAATCCACATGTGGTGCTGTAGTGAGTGTTTGGGGCAGCAGGACGGTGTGTGTGTGGGGCTGAGTCAGAATAAACTACAGTGTGTGTGTTCATGGTGATGAAGGAACATGTCACCCAGTGCAACAGAGCGGCTCGCTGATTTAATAGTTTCTGGACAACAATGGAGGAAGAAGATCCACCAGGCTGTGATTCACACACACACACACACCTGTTAGCAGAGACGTTCATGATGGTTTTGGTCTTTTCATGGGGTTTGTTGACAATAAGAAAAATATAGAATATCACCAGACTCATACTTTAGAAATAAGTGTGCGAGAATTCCTCAGTTAGTGCCTCGGAAAATGTCCTACATCAAGAGCAGCCGGGGTCCAGAGTTTGATTGTGCAACAGTGACCCTCTTAAAGCAGGAGGTCCCCCCCCCCCCCCGACACCCATAATGAGACACATATTCTGTCCGTCCTGTTGACTGAGATGAACTGCTTCTTTCTTAATCTTCCCTTTAATCCCATCTTGCTGACGGCAGCGGAGGACGGTGTCATCGCTATTTAAGACAACAGACATGAAGACACAGGAACACCAGGCGTCTATAAATCACTCTGCTTTATTTAAATCAGCGGTTGGCAGTTATGCTATAAACAAAACATAAAAAGGACGACCAAACATAATATCCAGCAAGAATAACTGTACTTGGCACTTGATGACCGTGTTGTCAAGAGGAAATTATATATATGTGAACCAAGCGCCTCCAATATACACATAAGAACTGAGACGGAAACCACAAATACCAGCTTTTACGTGGTCTCCATTTCCTGACACCAGATTCTTATTAAAATTACAAAAAATATTTCAGTAACCCAAAACACAAATCACCTAACTCCTGTAACCCCAAACCCACATATTCATCTTCAGCACAGCCAAGGCCGAGGAGGAGGAGGAGGAGGAGGAGGAGGAGAGGGAAGTGTGGTCATGAGGAATAAGAAAACTGTAATGCAAATTCAAATGGAAAAGACCGACTGCACTCTTACGTTCCCCAAATCTCTCCCCGGTGTGCAGATGCAGTGTTACGGATGCAAATCCCAGAATGATCTCATTGGCTGAACAGAGCATGCGTTCAACTTTACGTCGGTTACACAGTTAGGTCCCGACTGCAACAACAAAGCGATCCCGACATGCCACAACTCCGGCTGCTGTCTTCTCTAAAGAAACTGAGGCTCATGGGTACTGTTGTATTTACAGCGACTCGACATAACAACGTGACGATTTTTCAGAAGCTAAATTTTTTAACCAATGACCATAATATAACCTCTTGTCTCATTAAATTATTCATGTTACAGTCGGTAAAAATACTTATAGAACAAGTCGCTTTGCCCACCTCCCCACTCTTTAAAAAGGTAGTCATTTTAATCGCATGGCATCTGATTGGCTGTTTTTTTTTAAAGGTTACATGCAGTAAGCTTGTTGAACGACCATCCACAAGCGTTGCAGGACAGTGAGGTTTGTCTCAGCTGGAGCCCGACCTCAACACCGGCGTGGACGATATTACCGGCCGATTTGATCTCGTCACAGATACACTTGTACCGGCAAATACTGTGCGTTGGCTGATAAGTTACAAGAAATTGCAGATACTACGTTCATTGCCCGACATAAAGCCAATCCAGCGATGACTGTCCTCCTTAAGTACCATCAACCTGCAGGATCGAGCACAAACTTTCTTTCAAACCTCCTTGGCTGGAGAAGAAACACAGCTTTCACTGCAGCGACTAGTTAGCTAAGTTAAAAATAATTAGATAAACTGTAATGATGTTTTTAATATCTTCATATCAATGCCATTCATGATGTTAGAAGGTCAGCAGGTTAACTAACTGACTGACCTAGATAGCAACAAGCTAGTATGGCTAGCCTGAACTCCAGCTAAACTAACAAGCTAACAGCTAGCGTGGTATGCCAGGACACTACAGTTCATAATATTAGATTTCTTGTCTCTTCTCTTCTGTGTTTCCTTATCGAATTTCTGCTCCGCCCACTGAGATTTATCTCAACCAATGAGATCGTTTATACTTCCAGAAATGTTTGCATCATCGGCTCACACGGTTTGACTCTACTATCCGCGCCTCCTTTTCTCCTTCTAGACCAAGACGTGGAATTACTTCCTATTGGAGATTTCCTCTTAAAACAGGATATGTTTCAAATTTGCCCCTAACATCTGACCCAGGACCAGCCAATTCATATGTTCACCACACTTTAAAGTAGTAGTTTGATAGCGATGACTGACCCCAGATCAGCTGTTAAGGGCGGAAAGCGTCACTGTGACCCTCAGCGAACACAGGGAATGATACAGGTCAACAGACAGCTGAACAATCAGACTTATAACAGTCCCTCAGAGGAAGGTTGAAGGCCGGGTCTCCTCTGAAACAAAAAGCACATCAATGTTCAGGAACATAAAGAGAAAAGAAACTTAAAGTAAAAAAAAAAAAAAAAGCTAACGGAGCCTCAGTGGTGCATTATTGTCACAAGAGAAATGCCTAGCTTGTATCACAGTCCTGTATCTCCCCCACATTTCAGTCACTGAAGCTCATAAAACTTAGGAAAAGAATGAAAAACTATGTCACGTGAGAGTAAAGTACCAAAACACACGAATTCGTCTGACCGAGAAAGATCTCCTCCATTGCATTCGACACAAACCACGTGAAATCAAAGATGCTGCGAGATTTCTTTTCGCTCACTGAGTGCAGCAGCGGGGCCGGGTCGCAAAAGCATTCGACGCACGCAAATTATTAGGTCTGCAACTAACAATAATTTCTATTACTGATTAATCCTGACAGTTATTTTCTCAATAAATCAAATAATCGTTTGGTCTGTGAAACTGTGAAAAATACCCATCACAGTCTCCTTAAACACAAGGTGACGTCTTCACATGTGTCGTTTTCACGTGCGAAGCTGATACAAGAGAATGTAAAATATGGCAATTAATGACTTTAATCAAAATAGTTGGCGGTTAATTTCTGTCAGTTAACTGATCGATTAATAAACTAATCTTTGCAACTCTGTTTGTCCTGCAGGGCTTCCACATGCTCGTGCGTGGGTCACAGATATTAACACAAGAGGAAATTATGTCGTGTTCAAACCACATCCAGCCTGCGTGTTGCAAATTTGGTAAAACGGACCCCTGCTCAGTGCTGCCACTGGTGGCCGGAAGCTAAATTACAATTAAATTAACGAGAAATTACAATACCACTGAATGAAACAGCCACCCTGCGCCATCTGTGATTTCACGTCGGTAAAGACCTTTTACTGGCAACCTAATGTCATTTTTTCCCCACAAATAAAAATATCCATCCAGTGAGTTCAGACTTTTTATTTATTCTTCCCATTTTAAGAGCTGCTCAGTGACTGAAGTGTCCGAACTTCTGGAGATGTTGACGCAGGACGTTGATATGCAGTATGACAGTCCTGGATCGAGACTAAGGAACGACTTGATGCTTTGTAACCGTTAAGGAATGGAAAACCACCACAAATCAAACCTTCCAACGCTGTCATTTGGAAAGAAGGCGAGAAAAGTCAAAGACTGAGGAACTTCAGAGTTTCCTTCAGATTTTTTTCCATGTATTCATCTTCATATTTAAAATCACACCTCCTGTGGAAGATATGAACTGCTCAAGAAGCAAGCAAATGTCCCAACAAGGAGAAGACACAAAGATAGACAAACGAGGTGCTGAGTTAAAAATGGCTGCCTGCCCTGCTGCACCTACAGCACAGAGAGTCATTCCAAAACATTAAACAGGAAATGTGTGTGTGTGTGTGTGTGTGTGTGGTGTTATTTGATGATCAGGATTTTAAAAGACACAGTGTGTAATGATCTATGTGTTCAGATATCTAATCTCTGGAATGCTCCACACTGTGAGCATTATTTTTAATGCCAGCGTCTGTTTTGACTGATTAGGTGACACATTTTTCACATGGCGGCGGTCTCGTTTTGGAATGGGACTTAAATGCATCACTAATAATAATAATAATCATCATCATCAACGTCGTCGTCGTCGTCTTCAACTTCAAAACAGCCAGGAGCTCATTTTGGCCTCATGTGGGTGGCAGACAACCCAAAATACTCGCAGATGAGCTGCTCTAAAAAAATATTAGAATATCTCCACTTTATCAAAGTAGACTGGTCTCAGAAAGGAAGAGTTAAGAAATACGCTTATTGAGATTGATACCGCTCTCATGTCTGTACGGTAAATATTTACAGGCAAGTATTTCCTAAAATGTTGTACTATTCCTTTAAACGGAGCTGCAGTATTTTGCAGCACTTAATGGCCACTACCTTCTCAAAACATAATTCTCTGGATTTTTTTGTGTCGTGGGCAAATATTCAAGAACTCTGGTAATCCCCCGCCCTCGCCATGAGACTTCTTACCCCAAAGCTCCACATCCTTCACCCCTCTTTCCCTTCCTCCCTCCTTCCATCTATCCTTCCCTCTTTGCTTTTCAAAATGAGCGTGAATCGAAGACACAGTGTGCCCATCCAGACACATCAAGGTAAGTGATGCATGGATATCAGCTGACAGGGTGGATGGATGGCGAGGGGGTTTGTTTGTTTGTGTTTTATCTGACGGTGACTCCGAGCTTCTCCAGCACTCGTGTCCCTTTCTCCTGGTACTCCTCCCGCGTCATCCAGAAGTTGTCCTTGTCCTTCATGATGTCGGCCAGCACGGCGCCGCCCAGGAACACCATGTGTTTACGCCGAGGGGGGTCCTCTATCCTGATCTTGAATTTCTGCGGTGAAGATGAGGCGGAAAGAAGAGCAGAGAGTGTTAATAGAGAAAAGGAGGAGATAATAACGTGTTGAAACCCCCGCCGCCCTGTGAGGTCCCTAAAATAGACTGAAGAAGATGATCTTTTAATTACAGGTTGGAGGATTTCCCTGAGCAGCAGAGCAGGCTTCCTCTCAGGGAGAGACCAAGGAACAATGAGATGTTATGTTTTCACCTTGTCATCACAGGACCAAGACAAAGAGAGACGTTTCTGAGGTGTTGAAGGCGTTAACTAGACTGTGGCTTCAGTACCCCCTAGTGGCAAATACACGCATTGCACAAGAAAGCTGTGGGGAAGAAGCAGTGATTTTTTTTTTACTGATTAACCAGATCGAGTGAAAGTTTCCATCTAACATAAGCTGAAAATCATTCTCTCCCATGATATTTACCTGGAAAAAGTGCTGCTGCACATTACTCCGCTGTACGTACGCTAATTATGATGACGTATACATTTCACAAGTTATTATTAGCAATAAATGCTAATAGCGATGCAAGTCTAAGGGCTAATAAACAGAGCCTGATGCTGCACTGACACCAGCCACTCCCATCTGAAGAACACATCATCACAATGTGATTTATGAAAGTATATCAGTCACTGATCTGCTGGGGACACTTCACATCATTTATTAAGTAAGTAAGTGAGGTGATCAGCGGGACACTCTGCTAAAAATTTGATCTCTTCCCTATTGGCCTCATGTTTTTGGCGTTTTGCTTTTCAAACGCCTGTACTCACCGATAGCTTGTCGACGTCTCCCTTCAGCACTCGCTCCAGGTACAGCTGCTTCAGTTCGCGCTCCAGGCGGGACGGCAGGCCGGGATACATGGTGGAGCCTCCGGACAGGACGATGTGCTTGTAGAACTCAGACCTGGTCGGAGAAACACAATGATGTATGACAAATGTATGATTTATTTTTTATTACATCGCTCCACCTTGGCTGGCTGTGAGAAGCCTTAACATGTGTAAATGAGTTCATCATCATTATTCTGTGTCTGTGGAGGGATTTAGTCTCCTACGATGATCTACATTCTGTAGATATTACGTCACCACTAAATATTTGAAACTCAACCATAACTCAAAAGTTCAATATTTTTCCAGGATGACTGAGTGTTGGTGTCACTTCTTTTTTGCAATAAAACCTTTGCATTGGACATTACAGTTGGTGCTACCTGTTTGAGTAATCTGAACAAATACCAGACCAGAAAATGTTTGAAACTTTGTTTCCATCGACTACAGAAGACGGGCGGCCCCTGGCAGCTCACCTGGTGTCGATATCTGCGGCCTGGATGGTGTTGAAGAGCAGCTCGGCCACACCCACCCCCTCCACGTTGATGAGGTGAGGTTGAAACAGAGCCTCGGGGGCTTCGAACCTCTCACCTCCCACCTTGATCACCCTGCCGTCCGGGAGCTGAGGACACACACACACACACACACACACACACACACACACACAATTCCTGCCTTCAGAAATGTAACAACGTCTTAATACTATTAAATACCGTAAGCTCTAACTGCTGTCTCATTATCAGTGAAGGAACAGATATATATGTAGATATACGTAGGTATAGCTTATTAACACGGGCATGACTCACCGTGTACGACTCGACCAGCACTGTTGTCTCCAGCGACAGCTTCTGCTCCTGCTCGATGTTGTAACCGACATAGCAAAGCTTCTCCTTCATCATCCTCACCGTCTCAAAGTCCGCCGAATGGTTGAAGGCGTAACCTCGCAGCAGCAGCAGCTGGTGGACAGACAGCACAGGGGGGATTTGATGGTTATCATTATTATGTAATTCAAATACATAGTTTTTACAAAGTCCCTATGTAAAATAACCAGTTGCACAGTTCCTTGCTTCTCGACAAAAATTGACAAAACCTTTATTTTGTTTTCCAGCAATGTGAAAAATATGGTCACTGATTAAAATATGAACATGATCCAAAAAAACAAAACAAAACGGTAAAGATCATAAAAAATAATAAAAGAGGTTGACATGAAGGTAGAAAAGAAAATATTAATTATTTTGACAATTGGGTTTCTTTTTGAGAGACAGGGCTTTCTTAAATACTGAATGCTGATTGGACAACAACAGATGCTGTTTCATGTCTGATCATATTACCGCGCAGACAAGAGGTCTGGTACATTTTGTTGATTGATAATTAAATTAAATGGCACCACCGTGTGCCAAAAAAACACTGCTGTTCATTTACATTTACTTACACAGAACGTGTAAGTTTCATCAATTTAAACTGAAGTTGATGAAACACATCGGCACCTTTTTAATATCGGAATGAAAACGTGGACCAATTCCATCACTGAAAAACATTAAAACAGTGAAAGTCAGCATTCTCCACACTTTCAAGACGTTTAAAACTGAAAAAATAAATTAAAAACGTACAGTGCAAGATTCCCAGTAATATTTAAAGGCCCCAACATTAAGCAATGAAACGTCAGACATTTCAAGACTTATCCAGGACTCGCTGACACACCTATTCTGCAAACAGTGCTTCTGTTTCGATAAAAACCTGTATGTTACTTTACCTTGTAACAAGATCATTTCATGTCGATATGTCATGTCTAGGTAGTGTTTTACTTTTGAAGCTAAATTAAATTTCATTGAAAAATTATACATCTTGCATTAATCGTAGAAAAGGTTTCAGTCGTAGTCATCTGGACACTGTTTTCAGAATCGAGACGTTTCGGCTCCCACCCGGAAGTCATTCTCAATTGTGGAAATGGTCTGAGAACTCAGAAATTTAAGCTACTCTGTGTTACTTAAGCCCCGCCCTCAGGGAGGAGTCTTAATTTTGCATTAATGACTCATTGTACAGCATCTCCCATACACACTATATTGCTAAACGTATGTGGACACCCAAGTATTAAATCCACATGTGACTGGGCATTATTCTGCAGCTATAACAACGTCCTCTTCCTCATCTTCCTCAAAGCACCACATACACACACATACTTTTGGCCACATAGAGTGTCAACACTCTGCCATAGATCCCACATATCCACCAAATGTCAGAAGGAAACGCAGCATTGAGGGAAACGTAAAGACAGTCCATCGCTGTGTGGTGCTGCCGGTACCTTGATGAGGTAGCGTGTTATGTCCCTCCCCGCGATGTCGAGACGTCGGGTCAGGTGGGGCAGGGAGAAGCCCTCGTACACCGGACAGATGTGAGTGACGCCGTCGCCGGAGTCGACCACCACGCCGGTCAGCAGTCCTAAAACAAAAAAGTGCAAACATGTGTATCACCCGGCACTCGTGGTGTGCATGTCCGCACTGGTAGGACACCAGTTACAAATAACAACTGATCATCAATATCGCTCTACAGCGCCACTGGTGGTCAAAAGCTCCCCAGGGTAACTTTAAGTCAGTGATGTGTATGAACTACAGCTGTGTGTGAAGGGAGATGGTAGGTAAATACAGCCCGATCAGGCAAGTTGCTAGATCTCCTTGCCCGACGTGGCATTTTACTTGCCCCACGTGGCATTTTACTTGCCCCACGTGGCATTTTACTTGCCCCCGGGCAATCGGGCAATCCTTACTGTTGAGCCCTGAACTATGTAGCTACACCCTAGTATTCACATTCAGCTGGTGGCTTTTGCTAAAGTAGCACACATGCGTGGATTTTGTTCAGAAAATTCAGGCTTTTCTAGTTTAGCAGCGATCATGAGTGTTACGGAGACAAACGCACCTTGAGCGTAGAGCGTTAGGACGGCCTGGATGGCGATATAAACTCCTGTGAACTGGTATGTTTCAAACATCACCTGGCAGGAGAAAAACAGACCGTATCAGTTAGCTACTATAAAAAAGGAAGACAAAAGCACAGCACAGATTTGTGTTTTTGTGTTTCTGCAAAATGTTATGCATGGGTTGGTATATTATCAGTTAGGATCACTGTCTTTATATAATTAGGACAAGGCACACTGCCCCGGTCTCTCAGGCCAAAATTAAAACACCTGGAATGCTACGTTTGATTCTGCCACACCCACCTCTATGATCTTTTCTCTGTTCTTGGTGGGGTTCATGGGCGGCTCCGTCAGTAGGATCTTGCAGTTGCGCGAGTTGATGTTGAGTTTCTCAGGGCCGAAGGTGTAGTCCCACAGGTGCTTCATGTCGTCCCAGTTCCTAACGATGCCGTTCTCCATGGGGTAGTTCACCTCCAACATGGAGCGCAGCTCGCTGGCCTCATCCCCCACCATCAGGTCCTATGAGAGGTCAAAGGTCAACAGTTCAGCAGACTGACAGAATCACTTTGGACCAGTGGATGTTAGCTCTTTACCTGCCACTTTTCTTCACTGTCAAGGTTACTACTCGAGGTTTTCATTTCAGCAGCTGATTATCAAATGATTTCCTTCCTGACTGACTAAAGAGAAGTAAATCATTGAAATTAGCTGCTGCAGTGTTTGGCTAAGATCTAAACTCGCATAAACTCCATGTAACATGGCCAAGAATCCCTGCTCTATCATACATGATACTCACGCGCTGTAATCTACAGCCTAACTTTTTTCCCCAATTTCCACCAGCCGTCCTGACACATCCAGAGAAGTACTTCTAGTCACAAGTAGTAGCTGCACTGAGAAACACACCGTGAATGGAGACAGACTCAAGCAGGCGAAATTACCTTGATTTCAATGTTGCCAACTTTAGCTGTGGAGCGGATGATTGGCCGGCCAACCAGCGCTGGGAAAATGTGTTCGGGAAAGTTGGAGCCCGCATAGCCGCACTTGACAAACTAGGATGGGATTGAAAGAAGAAAAGAGGGAAAAACATTACAATAAGATCACACACTGAGTCAGACATGTTAACTGTGAAACACAATGTGTCCATATGAGAGCTTTGTCACAATGTGATCGTATAAACAGACAATACAGACAGCAACAAATGCTATTTGAACTCTCATGCTCAATCAGTTTGATGTTTAGTGCAATAAACTGTGTTGCACTGATATGCATTTCATCAGATAAAATTCATCCCACGTGTAAAACAGAAAGCTTAATATCGTAAATACAATTTGCTGGAGATAAACGGTTCGGAGAACAGAATTTTGTAAACTAATAGTACAGTATGATCAAATCATTTTGAGCTCAACTAATATTCAATATAAGATCATTTAAGCCTCAGTAGGGAGGCGACTTTTCAACTTTTCCTCCCCTGATATCGATTTAGATACAGGAACTCAGGGTATCTGCCAATACTGAGTACCAATCCCATACTAATGAACCTTTTTGTCCCAAATTTAAAAGCAGTGAACATCTCTAATTAAGATCATTCTTCTATGTTTAAGGTTCAACTCTTAACTATAAATGGTTTTGTTCATAAACAAACATTCCTTTAAGGCTCATGAACAATTTAATTATATTGTTTAGAAGGTTTATGAACGTGCATGGCTACGTCTTTTCCTTACAAACCAAACCCAGCCTGTCAACACAACATACAGTAGTTTTCTGCAGTGTTTATTCTTTTTTCTCCAGTTGTTAAATGTTCATTGTTGTAACGTCAGACTAGTTTTCTAAACCTTCTCCTTCAAACAGCGTCGATAAACATGTAATAAAAACTATTTCCTCTATGCAATGTTTCAAAGGCGATTCATTCATACTAAAATGCCTTTACTTTGAAGCACATGCAGGAAGTGAAGCGGGATCAGCATTAGCTTTATGGCTCAACGTTGGCCCTGCACAGCAAATAAGCTGAGCAGAACAGAAAACTGTGTTTAAAGTGTAGATCCACTTAATAAGCGCAGTATTGGGGCAGATAATCCAACAGATCAAAACAGTACATGTCTAACCTCAGCAATTAAAATGAGATAGTATTTTGGCCCATTTTGCAAAGTTTTCCCCCTGAAAATCAATCAGATGTGTCATTATAAGCATTCAAGATACAACACATATTTTCAGTTTGTGCATTTGTTTTTGTTTTGTTTTTTTTTTACATTAAAACTGAAGTCCCTCAGTAATTATCTCAGTGTTTAACCAGACTTCCTCTAGGCCATGATTCATAAAACGTGTAGTCAGGGTAAATGTCCATTCAGACTGCTGAAAGCTGCAGCAGATCTGACAAGTTTCCTTACATGGAAGAACTGTCTCGACTTCCGCAACCAGTGTCTCACGCATGCGCGCTGGTTCACTTCACTTTTACTGGGCGATTGAGTTGAATTCATTTTACATTTTTTCTAAAAGCTACCGTAAGCATATGCGACAATTTAAAATACATTTTTGCAACTGTACTCTGTGTGTGTGTGTGTGTGTGTATGATTAAATACTGCACTGCTGAGAAGAGTGACGTGACTGCTGCGCTTTTTAACGAGGGCGGGGCCGTTTGAATCGGCTACTGAGCTAACCTAGCTAACTGGGGAAGAAAATTAAAGAAAATGGTGATTTTGATCTGTCGAAAAAGAAAAGAAAAAAAAAAGCTTAATATCTTTAACTCTAACTCGTCCTTCCAGCTGATGTCTGGCGGTTTTGCTTAAAACTCTGAATAGTTAATAAACTAAAGCTAAGGAAACTAGCTGCCATAGCTAACGTTAGCCGCGAATGTAACGCTAACCATCACAGGTTTCGGACATCAGTTTAGTTTACGTTGTGACTTCAAAACTTAAACTACTCTGAAATCCTGACGCCTGAATTCCGTGTGTTTACTTGAAGGGACGGTTGTTAATGTGTTCAGTTTAAGTGCACAGCAGCTAGCTGTCACTGCATACCGTTACACTGTCAAAGTTACTAACGAAACTGAGTTAGCAACCCGATTCAACAAGACTCTTTGTCAGAGACTTTCTTGGCTAAACACACACAGTGTGATAACGCTAAACAGAAACAGTAGTTGGGCGAAAATATCCCACTGAATGTTAGCTGCAGCCCTGCTGCAGATGAATGAGGTGAATCCAGCTGACAGACACATTCCTAACACAACCCACCCAGACAAGCTAACGCGTTAGCCTGTTAGCTCTCTGTTACTTCCTGTTTCCAGTTCTCTCCATTTTCTTGTCAAACTGCACCGCCGGAGTACCGAGAGCGACACGGAGTGAGATCTAACAGTGCTGCCTGTTCTCAAACTTACCCCGGTTCCATTGTCACAAACCACGACTTTTCTCCCTTGACTGTCCATTTTTGTTCCCTGAATGCAGCAGAAGCCTCCTCCTGCCTACAAACTAGCTAACGTCAAGCTAACCAAGCCACCGGAAGCAACACACATAACACTTCGGGTGTGATTCCTTCAGAATAAAAGCGTGATTTCCACAAATCTCACACTGGCTGGTGGCAGAAGTATTCAGATCCTTTACTTTAGTAAAAGTACTACTACCACACTGTGAAAACACTTTACAAGTAAAAGTACTGCTTTCAAAACCTTACTTAAGTAAAGTATGTAAGTATTATCAGCAAAATGTACTTAAAGTATGAAAAGTAAAAGTACTCACTGTGCAGTAAAATGGTCCCTGTCAGTGTTTTACTATTATATATGAAGTATCTGAAATTAATATTACTGCTGCACAAATGTGTATGTTGCATTTTACTACTGTAGATGTTTAATGTTGTGCTAATTGTGTATTTTGTTTCTGGGAAATAATACGTGCAACAATGGCATGATCCGATATTATAATGTAGTTAATTTTACTGGATGGGACCCTGTCCAGGCCTATCTTAGATATAAATAAATAATCTATTTGACTATAACTGTTTTGAGGGTGTGAAAAATACGTGTAATCTGTTGTATTAGGGTGTAAAGCTCTACATATATCCTGCAGTTCATTAACAGAAAGAAAAGTCAGGAGGTTTTTTTTTTTTGGTGATTTAATTTTCCTGTTTTTAGTTGAGCTATAATAAGAGCTGAATATGTTGTTCAGGTCTCCCCCTAATATGATCACTCCTGTTGATGAATGGTCTACCACAGTTTGGATTTTACTTAAAAAAGACATATCTGAAGTGGGAGGTTTGTAGACATTAATAAGGGTGTAGTGTTCTCCAAACATTTCACATTTAACTATTAGGAATCTACCATAGATATCTGTGTTTTGGGAAACCAACTTGAATGGTATCCTCTCGTTAATTAGTATTCCCACACCCCTAATCCTAGAAGTAATTGCCACCTCAAAGTCAATCTGCAATTTCACCGCTAGATGCCCCTAAATCCTACACACTGCTCCTTTAAATTAGAATAAGTCTGTTTTTTTTTTAGATAAAGATCTTTGTATTAGACACATGTGGAGCAAAAATTAACAGTCAGCTTTTTATCTAGCTTTATTGTTTCTCTTGGATGAGTATAAAGTATGTATCTTTACGGAGGGCCAAGGCACCAGCGACCCCAGTTTCCATCCAGGGGGTCAGTGTGGACATTGTGGAGGATTACAAGTACCTGGGAGTACACTTGGATAATAAACTGGACTGGACCAAGAACACTGTTTACAGGAAGGGCCAGAGCCGCCTCTATTTCCTGAGGAGGCTGAGGTCCTTCAACATCTGCCGGACAATGCTGAGGATGTTTCATGAGTCTGTGGTGGTGGTGCTGTCCTGTATGCTGTTGCATGCTGGGGCAGCAGGCTGAGGGCAGCGGACGCCAACAGGCTCAACAAACTGATCCGTAAGGCCGGTGACATTGTGGGGGTGGAGCTGGTGTCAGAGAGGAGGATGCTGGCCAAACTACACGCCATCTTGGACACTGTCTCCCACCCGCTCCATGACGCGCTGGTCAAACAAAGGAGCACCTTCAGCGGAAGACTCATCCCCCCACAATGCACCACAGAGCGCCACAGGAAGTCATTCCTGCCTGTGGCCATCAGACTCTTTAACTCCTCCCTCTAAGTGTCAGTCTGTATGACCCGAAGTCACTAAACTGGACATTGATCATTAACATCTCTGCCATACTTGAATAACTGTGCAATATTCTGTGTTAATACTCCTGTGCAATATTTAGTTTTAGATTTAGTTTTTCCTATTTATTGACATTGATATTATATACCTCCATTACTGCTGTGCAATATCTTAATAACCTCAATAAGCTACACTTAACTCGACAGTACATGCACCTCTGCTTATTACTTATATTATTACATTGTATTATTATACTGTATTATCATCATCAACCGGTAAACCCACTTGGTACTTCACACTTATTTTATCTTATACTTATACCCACCTGGTACTTAATTTATTTTCTGACCTGTTTTATAGTTTTTATAGTGTATCATATTGTTTGCTAGTACTTCCTCCTGTGTGCACTGACGTAAAGGCGAGCTGCTGTAACAAAGAGTTTCCCTTCGGGGATCAATAAAGTATTTCTGATCTGATCTGATTCTGATCTTGTAACATGTTTCTCAAACTTGCCTCAGCATCATGTAGCAAAGGAAAGACAAAACAAAATCTCAAATATGAACAACAAGAAATCTACCAAGTTCCTCTATTTCTGTGTAGTATTCAGACTCTTTTCAACTTACAGACAAAAACATCAAATCAATACATTCAAGACAAATTAAATGGTTTAAAATGTGTTTTGGGATCTTTTAAACCTCACTGAGAGCAGTGCAGAGTGCTGATTTCGTCATTTGAATACTCACTGGTGAAATCACATCTGTCTCACTGTGAGAAATGTCTCAGAAATCCAAGATTTTATGTGATTCCACAAGATCCAGGAGATGTGTAAATGCAAAACCACTGTGACAATATTTTGTAATGCTTTATTACTACTATTACTACTACAGACAGTTTTACAACTTGAATTAGATTAGCCTCTTCAAGCCTGATTTTCCCTTTAAATTCCCCACAATTACACATACTGTATATAGTGTGTATAGTGTCTATATTCATCTATTGCATGTCTGTTCATCCTGGAAGATGGAGTCCTCCTCTGTTGCTCTTCCTGAGGTTTCTTCCATTTTTCCCCATTAAAAGGGTTTTGACATTATCCAAATTGAGGGTCTAAGGACAGAGGGTGTTGTATTCTGCACAGATTGTAAAGCCCCCTTAGGCAAATTTGTGATTTGTGATATTGGGCTTGACTTGAATTGACTTGAGTCTGATAGAGCTGGAGAGGTTAGTGCATCAATATTTGGAAATATTTGGAAATTTCGTCCAGAGGTAGGATCAAGTAATTTTAGTGCAAGTCTCAAGTCTTGACACTCAAGTCCTAAATGTTGTGTTTCAAGTCCTAAACAACAACTGAGTAATGGTTAATAGTACATTAAAGTAATGTAAATCATAAATGGTAATACTATCATTGGTAATATATGGATTGTTTTGACAGAGACAAATCTGTATAGAATGAAACCCCCAAATTGTAGTGCATATACATATTAAATGCTTTTTTCAAGACAACATATAGCAAGTGCAGCTGAATTTAACAATAAATAAATCAAATAGTGCAAACATACAGTATGTGGTCATTTATGTACATTTACCATTTTATTAATTAATACAAAAGCTGTTTCACTAATACAAAGATGAACCTTGGAGTTAGTTTTCTCTTCATGAAGCTAATATACTGCTGTTCTGGGTAGTTAAATTTGAGCAACCATCATTTAAAAAATAGATAAAACGATGATTATTTTCTTAGCACTTAAAAACAAACAAATGTCCCCAAGTCCCATATTGTTGTATCTTACAAACAGAGTTATTGATTATTATCGATCATTTGTCATGAGTGGAACTAGAATAAGAAGATGATGTAATCTAGGAGATTATGATAAATGTGACTGTGAATCAAATTCTGGATGAATCTGAATGATCTGTCTACTCAGGAGAGAGGACCAGTGGGGGAGAATTTTTGCCACCATCATTCAGACCTGGGTTGAAGTATGGGAAGAGTTTCTCAGTGAAGGAGCAGCCAGTAAAGCAGTAGATAAGAGCTGCAGCTTCTACGTCATAAAAGGAGACCAGACCCTCCTCATAATCCACAAACACCCCCACCTTCTGAGGCTGAGACTTCAGAGAGAGACGGACTGGAGGGTCAGCAAGAGCTTCATACTCATTTCCATTTCTCAACCATATCGCCCAGTAACCATCCTCAGGGCTCAGTGTGATTAGTCCCTTCCTGTTGATCGACTCTCTGCACACTCCAAAATCCCATTCAGTCTTTCCTTTAACCTGAACCTCAAAGTAAAATCTGCCTGAAGAGAAACTCTGCTTTCCTAAAACACAGAGACTGGTAGAAAATCTCTCTGGGTTGTCTGGAAGATTCTTCTTCACTTCACCATGATTCACTTGTTTCCCATCATCAGACAGGATGAGTTCAGGATTTGCTGCATCAGGATCAAGAGTCACATCCACTGCATACTGCTGGACCCTCTTCAGCTCTGCTTCAAGCAGCTTCTTCATCTGTTTACTGAGTGTCTCCTCCAGCTGAGCCACAGCTCTCACCACAGACCCCTCATATGATGGTGGATGGATGCTGACCTCTGTCCAGTCCTTGGTGGGTGGTGGGTGGTGGGTGTTTAGGGACTGGACACTCTGGAGAAGATGGAGGTGGTCTTCAGAGCGTGAGAGCTGCTCCACCTCAGTCCTTCTCTTCATCAGCTCAGAGATTTCCTGTTCCAGCTCTTTGATGAAAGCTTCGGCCTGTTTCTCTGTTGTTTTCTGCTTCTCTTTGATCGTGTGGATGAGATTGGCCTGACCTTTCTCAACAGACTCCTTCAGAGAAGTGAAGACCTGAACACCTTCTGCGATCTCTCTGTCTGCATCTTCCTTACCGAGGTCAGCCGAGCGTTTGGTCTCCTGAATCTTCAGTCGTCTCTTCTGGATCATCTGCTGAATTTCAGCCTCTGTCTTCCCCAGCTCGGCCTTCTTTCCTTCATATCCTTCCTTCAGAGGAACAACATCATGTGTCTTGTGGTCTAAAACAGGGCAGAGCATGCAGACACATGTCTGGTCGGTCTTACAGAACAGCTCCAGAGGTTTATCGTGCTTCGTACACGTCCTGCCTTCCAGGTTCTCCACAGGGTTGATCAGCTGATGTCTTTTCAGGCCTGACACTGTCAGATGAGTCTCCAGGTGAGTCTCACAGTAGGAGACCAGACACACCAGGCAGGACTTCAAGGCCTTCAGTTTGTTTCCAGTGCAGACGTCACAGGGAACTTCTCCTGGTTTGGCAACTTGTGTCTCTGAGCTGCTGCTGCTGGCTTCCTGTTGAGCTGACTGTCTGAACTGAGCAGCCATCTCGGAGATGAAAGTGTTGACGTGCAGCTCAGGTCTTCTGGTAAAAGCCTCCTTACACATCGGACACCAGTACTGGTCGTTAGTATCCCAGTGTTCATTGATGCAGTTTTTGCAGAAGTTGTGTCCACATGATGTGCTGACAGGATCAGTGAACACATCCAGACAGATGGGGCACAGAAACTGATCTTCAGATAGCAGACAGCTGACGGCAGCCATATCTACACATTGAGAAGAAAAGTGAAGGAGTTGACAAAAACAACAACAACAAAAAACTTTTATGCATAAAAGTTTTATTAATTCTACTGTATAATTATAAAAAAAGTAATTTAGGATTATTTATATAGTCATATTAAACATAACTGGTATGTCTATTCGACAAGTGTCAGTATAAAAAGAAAGCAACATCCTGTCTGAGCAGAGTTGAAGATTTGTGTTAATGCTGGTTGTTGAAACTGTAAATATGCTGCTGTGTTGAAAAAGACCTGAAGACTTAATCAGAATCAGAATCAGAAATACTTTATTGATCCCAGAGGGGAAACTCTTTCGTTACAGCTGCTCACTATCATGTCAGTGCACACTTGAGAATAGAAGGAATAGAAGTACTAAGCAAATCAAAATATAATACACTATAATACAGGTAAGATAGATTAATTACAAAGTGGTTATGAGTAAAAAAGCTAAAATAAGTATAAGTACCCAAGTGGATTTAGAGGTTGATAAGTATGTACGGTATAATACAATGTAATAATATAAGTAATAAGTAATAGTGCAAAAATGAGTACTGTCAAGTTAAGTGTAGATTATTAATATGATTATGAGACGGTGGATATTGCACAGCAGTAATAGAAGTGTGAATAAATATCAATAAATAGGGAATATTAAACTGAAAACAATTTACTTACTTAATTGTCCTTGTCTCGACTGCAGCTCCGCTGTTGCTCTAACAAACTTTCTGTTTCCTTTTGAGGTTTGTGACGTTGTAAAAGGTTTAACTATATTCCAGTCAAGGGTTGGTATGTATGACATACAGATTTATAAAGAATAAATTATTTGATTTAGGAAGAAAAGTGGAGATTGTATCAGTTTATATGTATGGCAGTGGGTTCTCCTGAGCATGAAGGATGACTTGTTAATGGCAGGATTTGGATGTCGATATGTACCTATGGTAGTACCTTAAACTGGTATTTAGCCAATCAGAGCTTTGTAGGTGGGATTAAGAATGGGGACGTTATCTTTCTGTGCCAGAGCCAGAAAAATAGCTACATCCATGAAAAACTGAAATAAGCAAATTTCTTTGGTTGTCATTGAAAATGTTGCAGTTGCAGAGAAGTTGTCCTTCCCTTTGAAGAGGTAATATTATCATCTGTGTGATTAGCAGTTGTGTTTGCACACACAGATTAGCATCAGGGCAACGGGAGAATTGGCTTATAAAGCACCTCCAGGTATACTTCCCCAGATGCTGTCTAACTCCCTGCAGGGTGAGTCACTGTGATCCTTGGGCCAAAAATATGTCACTAAAATAATTTACAAACCTGAGGGAGGCAACAAAACTTCAGCAACGGAGCTGTAGAAAGAGGAGGAGTAACAATGAAAAGGGCAGGAAAAGACTGTTGTTTTCTCTGAAATTAGGCTCTCAGGCAGCCCTTCCTCTCCAGATATGTACAACCCACAACTACACTACAACCAACATGCTAAACCAGTCAGATCTTTTTAGTTTTGGGTTAAGGCCAATGAGGTTTAAGGTGTGCCGGACCCTCCAAAGGAGGCGGGATTAGTATGAACCTGACAGGAAACTGAAAGTTTGTTAGAGCCACACTAGAGCTGACATCGAGATGAGTCTCTCTGTTCCTCTCTAAAAGAAAATTCAAGACTACATCACTTCGCTACTTTCTTCACAACATAGCAGAGTCTCTGACAAACACCTGATAATGTTTACTGTTACATTAAAAAGTGAAATGATGTCTGCCACAATTGGGAGCTTCCTGTATATTTTTTACGTGTTCTTTCATTTGGTTAAATATGGGACACAGCAAATAATTAGCTATAATTAGTTTAAAAGCCCATCATTGTGAAGACTTTCTTCGCTTTTTAATGTTGGTATGTGTCCTCTGTCAAGTAGCTGAGAGAAACTGGAACATCCTTCCCCTTTTTCAACAACCAGCATTAACACTAAAGTCAGCAGTTCTAAGACAGAAACTGCATGATTCAGTTAATGTTAAAATACACAGTTTCTTAGAAACATGTTCAAATAAGGGCATGGTGCCACTCTGAGGGTTTGGCCACGGTCAGACGTCCTTCTGACTGTATTCACTGCGACAGCACCTTGCACTGAGAAGGAAACAGAGTCAACAGCACCTTAAAGACGTTTTTCTCCACCGAAGCAGGTAAAAAATTTCACTTCTAGCACTGAAGGAATTCTGTCACTCCCTGAACGTTAGTCAGAGAGAGTCAGAGTAGTAGATACTCTGGGTACCAAGTTTCTCAGTTATCTGCCCACGAACACTGAAACATGGCAACGTGGAAACAAAGGTTTTGACGTTTGAGCAGCCTGTTAGTCAAAAGTATCTTTCAAAGTTACAGTCCATCTAGTACAAGATCCCTCTGAGTATTTCCCCGGACAGTGTTTCTGAGCTGAGTGTGGTGGAGGGATACTAACACAAAAAAGGAATTACAAACGGGATGGGCGGATCGATACTGACAAGCTACTCATTAGGTATCGATTCTTTTTAAAAAATATCAATAATGAAATTATATACGGCCTGTTTAAGAAGATTAAGAAATCTTTAAGAAATGTGCATGTTTGATGTTTTTGGTATTTTAATTTACAAATTTTTGTCTGAAAGCAGATCCTGATCTTACCTGAGCTGTTTATGCCCATTGATGTGCGCATGCGCCAGCCCGCATGCTGCCTGTTGCCGTAGCTCCGTCTCGTCATCTTACTTTTTCCAACTTTTAACTTTCCTTTTTTCTTCCAAACTTGAGTAACTTGTGTGTAAGTGTAATTTAAACTACGCTCTTTGCGAAAATTTGTTTATCTTATACTTATACCGACAGGATACTTTCTGACCTGTTTTATAGTGTTTATTTTTTTCTAGTACTTTCTCCTGTGTGCACTGACGTGAAGGCGAGCTGCTGTGACAAAGAGTTTCCCTTCGGGGATCAATAAAGTATTTCTGATTCTGATTCTGATTTATTTGATTGTTTTTTATGTATTTTATCATTCACTGTGATTTATTTCTCCCTCAGTGAAACACTTTGTACTTTGTTTTGATAAGTTTCTTTATAAATAAAGTTTTATTATTTAACAGATTATCAATAAAGTACATGTGACAATTCATGAACATACCCTAACCAAGATGTTCTTTGTGCCTAAACCTAACCAAACCTTAACCACAGTGGTGTAATATCAGAAAACGGCTTTATTTGTGAAACAGTTGAATTATTGAATCTCAACTAAAAAGCTGTTGAAATGTTACAAACTATCTGTAGGACTAGGACAGACTATCCAAATACAGTCTCACTGATTTTCGTCCCCTATCTCTTCCACTGGAAGAGCTTAAGGAAAGGATAATAAACAGGTTACTCTATAAACACCTGCCAAAGTAGGTGAAACCAGAAAGAAGAAAACCATTATTTCATAATTCATATTGCATGAATTATTATTTGAATGTAAAAGAATTTAACAATTGTTGTGGAGCACAACATTCATAACATTACATAATTGTGTAATTTTAGTTAGAATGTGTTGACAATGAAATATATTTAAAAGCTTAATGCACACTTTGAATTTAGACCTAATATTTAAAAGTGGCAGTGTCAAAATCCAAAACTGACACCTACTGGCCATTTCACACTGCGCACATTATTGATGGCACCAGTTTACAATACCAAACCAATTTCAAAAACTGTTGTATTTCTCACACAAAAACACGGGAAAATAAGGTCCAGGTTGAAAAATACCAAAGTTTCCCTTTAAGCAAGCGATACATTTACATGTGAGATTACACGATCAATGTCAGTATTAAAAAGAATATCTTTCCAGTATTGACAATGATCAAATTAATATTCAATGCAATGCTCTGTATTGGAGTGTTAACAACATTTCAATAACTTATTTTTTGTTTTCAATTTGAATTTACTTGCAATATTGTGTAAAACAATATATTAACACTGAGTGACTGCCTCAGAAATATCAAGGTAGGGGTTTGTAAAAATAAATAATAATAATTCAGTTTAGTTCTGGTTAGTTATTAAACCACCATAATATCTACATTAGTCCACTGTCAATATTGGGCAGAAACAGTAAATAAAATACTGACATGTATAGGACTCCAGTAAATCTTCTCAGGTGTCCCAAAGCGTGTTTTATGCTGTCAAACTAACGTTACCTGTTAGTGGCTGAGTTTTCTAACTGACTGTAAGAGAAAAGAACATACACACCGCGGGTACTGTCAAGTTTTCTGTTTTGTTTTTTAAAAAAGCCTCACCTTTCCATCAGACTGTGGGCGTCAGTTTCGCCAATCAATTTATGGCTTTTAAAGCTTTTATTACTTCATTACACTGTGGGCACTCCTCACTGTTTCTAAAAAAATATTATATAAAAATATTCTTTGGCTATTCCAGTGAAGTAATGTGAATCAAGGTATTTATTACATTGACTGTTAAATCTGCTGATGTCCAGAGAACGTGAGAGCTGGAAAACATTGCCGACTTTTTCCAAACGACTTGTTTCAGCGTTACTTAATGAAATCCATAGCACCTACGAAGTACTTTGTAAAAGTCTAAATGTGAATGTAGAACCCAATTACTGCATTTAATGTGAAAGATTTCATTTACTGTGAACACCTGCAGACGACATACTTTCCACATACTATACCTGTTTTTAATCCTCTGTACGATGTTTTGTTTCTGTGTGCAGATGGCTGGCCTGTGCTGGATGGCAGTGATGCTGGCCTTCTTCCTGTCCGCAGAAAACAGTCTGGCTACTGTGGACCAGAACAGGCTCGCTACGATTGTGAATGGCATCTTACGACAGTGAGTCGACTTCTGCTTCATTCACTGAAAGAATATTGCCTTGAGAGAAAGACTAGCTATACAACAACCTCTGTCTTCACACTTCACACACATTATCTTTGTTAAAAGGATGAAGTGCTCTTATTGTACAAGTCAGTACAGTAGTAATAAACTTTCTGTCGATGGACTAATTGATTAATCGACTAACTGTTGCGGATCTAGCTGACTGCATCCAAATGCCTTTACATTTCACCCCTGTGCTAGCATTGTGCTTTGTGCTGCTCGTCTCAATAAGACATGATGATAAAATTCTTTTTATAAATGTGATCCTATGCTTAGCATAAAGTAAGCCATCCCATGATTTTAAATACCTGACATTTTGTTTGTCTATTTAATAGGTATCGAGTACCTCAAATGTTCAGCCTGGCTGTAAACATCCCAGACGACCAGAACCAGAACCTTAACCAAATTCTTCAGCAGGTCTTTAACAGTGATCCTGGTAATGATGTGAAGAATAAGATCAACAATGACGAGGTGTACGTCGGCAACAGGGTGGTTGCAGCTAAAGTTCTGAAATGGCCCACTAGAGCAGATCATGCAGAGTCACGCGTTGTGGACTACTTAGGCTACTTGTTTAACCGCCGGAATGAGAACGATTTGTTGCTTTTCTATGTGTATGCCTCCCCATGTGTTGAAAAATGCTCAAGCGACACACATCGTGAGAGCATTCTCCAAAGGATAAATCCCATCCGTCAATGGCCGAATTATGCTGTTGTGTTTTCTACAATATTCAGACCCAACATTGGTCCAGGCAATACTGACCAACAACGGATTGGAGCCCTTCAGCGGCTCGGCACTGTAGTCGGTCTGGAGAACATATTCCGTTGTGACAGAAGAAATAATTGGATGCAGTGCACCAGCTGCTCCATTAATGGAGGGGTTGCACATTATTGTGTTTCCGATTCGCCTGCTTCCAGCAGCAACCTGCCCCCCACTTCAGGTTGAGGGCAGCGGGCTCAGTTACACTGGCAGAAGGTAGAAAAGTTCCTGGGACTGCTGTGATTCAGGTCGTATAGGTCTGCAGGGACGTGAAGAGTACACTGGCTATGGTGGGTCAAGCCGCTGCTGCATTGCCCTCAAACATTATTTGAACTATTACTGCTGCTACTTTTATTTTAATATTAGAAATCATAATATTGTTGTTATAGAACAAAAGCATCAGTTGATTGGGCAACAACAGAAGACAAGATCACTATTTCACACAGGGCCGTGTAGGTTTGGATTTTGTTTTCCCTTAATAATAACAACCTTCATTTAAAAACTGCATTTTGTGTTTACTTCTGTTATCTCTGACTAATATTTAAATTTAAAAAATAAGAAATCGGGAAGCAGGCAAACACTTTTTCACACCACTATAATACTCGTCCCTGTACATTTATTAGAACTTGTGCTTGAATGCACAGCAGTCCCATGAACCCACTGTGACTGAGATAAAGAAATTCCTTACGCTTAAAATGCCCTTTTTTCATTTCATACTACAAGATTGTTATTTTCATTTAATAACTTCCATCATAGCGTCCGGTCACACCAGAAAGTGGCACAGCTAAATCCATTTGCATGTCGTCACGACACAGGTGGTGCCGGAAGCTAGGTGACGTAGTGACTACTTGTGCTTTCAGTCGCTAACTGGACATTAGTTAACACAGTTCATTTAAACAAACATATTTGTACCATCCACTCATGTCTCATGACTTACTACAAACCATGAAACTAGAGCCTGACCGAAATGGGATTTTTGAGACCAATACAGATACCGATTTTAGAGGAGAAATATTCACCTGTTACCGATATGGCGTCCGATGAAAATACAAATATGTGGATTGTGCACCGATATAATTATGCAAAGCTACTCAGAAGGCTGCTTTCTTAAACAAATAACTTTATTAAAGAATATTTAAGTTAAATATTCTTTAACATGTTAAATAATTTAACATATACATTGTCAACCAATTATAGAAATTTTACCACAAGCATATTTGTCTGCATTATATATCGGAAAAAAACTGGTTTCATATCGACGCATATCGGACAACATATAGCCGATACTGATACGATACCGATATGACTGTGCAGAGCTCAACAATAAGGATTGCTCGATTACGGTGTCCTTGTTCTGATTCATTTATTTAAATAAAGATTTAGATAAAGAATAAAGAAGTCATTGTTGTTATTTGATAACCGCTAATAAGTAAAACTATTTGATAGATATCTTCCTCCTTTTTGGACTCCACGTTCTCCGTCCCCTGAAAGGTCAACACTCTCAAAATGGCTTGCAATTGATCTACGATGCAAAAATGCGTGCCAGAATCCATCAAAGTTTAAATGTATGTTTTGTTAATTAACCTCTGTATTTACAGAACTCATGTCAGTCTATACTTCTGTAAAGCATTAGCAAGTCCTCTTATTTTCTGCTCTTTCTGATTAAAGCTTGGCTCAGCATCCATCCGGTCTGTTTGTGTGTCAGTCCTTTGGGAACCCTTGCATAACAGTACTATTATGTGTTACACAGTTTGCATTATGTAGGCAAACAGTAAAAGGTATTTTGTTGTTTATCTGAGCATTTCCTTCCTCTGTGTCTGTCTATGGAGAAATTGAATTGATAAGTTTTCACTTATCCAGTGAAATATCTCAACAAGTAGAGGATGGTTTGGCACAATATATACTTTGAAGAGATTATCTTTGATTATCTCCTCACTTCTCCTTTGGCACCACCATGAGGTTTGAAGTTTGAAGTTGACATTTGTAGTTTATTGGATGGACTGCCGTGACATTTTGGAAAGATGTTTATTGAAGTCTGGTGATCCTCTTACATTTTTCTTCAGTGCCAGTCAACATTTCACTGTCCAGTACTTGTGGTTTTGACCAAATACCTGCAAAACGGATGATATTCCGATCAGCCTCAGCTGATGTTTGTAGTACTTGTGTGTTTAATATGTGTTTAGAAGCTAATATTAGCATGCTAACACGCTAAACTAAGAAGGTGACCATAGTAAATACTATACCTGCTAAACATCAGTGTGTTAACATTAGGTCAAAGCCCTGCTGGGCCTAATAACAGTCTTACAGAACTGCTAACATGGCTGTAGAGTCTAGTCAGAACAGTAGATACAGACACAACACTCTGGACTTTAGTAATGCTACATAACTTTTTAACGCACAATATATATACCTTGTATTTAGAGTACATGGAGATATTAAAACTCACCTGGATGAAAACGTGAATGCTTTTAGTCCTATTTAAAACAGGGGGTAGTGGTGCACTTCAGCCGAAATGAGTATTACAACAACAAACACTTGTTGATCCTGGCAAAAAAAAATGTTTTGAGAAAAGGTAATTTCACAACGCACAGATTCACAATGAGACAAAACTGTTTTAGAACAGAAAAACTGCAGTGGTGTTAACTGGCCCGTCTTAGACTCAAGCCGGCTGATGGCATCGCCTGCAACTCAGCTTGTCAAGTCACCCTTGGCTGGTTTTAGAACGTGAGGCACGTCACCTGTTTCAACAGCCAATCAGCTCGCAGCAAAGTCAGCTAGTCAAGTCAATAGAGTTTTGGACGGAGGACAGAGAGGAGCACCTCAGCCATGTCTGTATGACACAAGCCTTAAAATGTACTCAGATAAGATCAACAAACAAACTGCCCTTTGTCACATTGCACAACAGCAATGTATGACCCTCGTTTTGTTATGTTTTCGCCGTTTCATCAATACTAGAAATCCAACTGTAGCAAATAAGTGTCATGATCCTCATTTATGTCTTAAGATGCTACAAATTTTATCCAGCTACAAAAAAAAAGCCTGAAAAGCCGGCAGTTAGAACGGAAGTACATAGTCGTTGCTATGTAGACGATACACCGTCTCGTTTAGTCGCATTGGTGTAAACTGGCAGAACATTGCAGACCGGAACATTGCAAGTAGCTGCAAGTTTCAACTCGTCTCGTTGCGAATATTTGTTCTGAACTGGCTTCAAGATTTCAGACCTGATTGATCTGGTCACACCTGTGGTTACTGGTGGTAACAGCAAGTCCTGTGAATCAATTTTGTGTTTGTGTCCATGCATGTGTGTGTTGCAAGGTTTATAAAAAAACAACAACAACATTCTATTACCTGTTCTACTGATGATGCAACAAAGGACAGAAAATGATTCCCAGGTCAAAGGCATTCTCAGGAAATGACATCATACTCACATTCTGTTGGAACATTAGCTTTGAGAATTGAGATCACCACTCTGGAAGAAAAGTACAATTACTTAAAGAACTCAAGCTTACGTAAGACGGCATTAAAGTGCAACCTACAGGACAAAAATTAGTGAGCTCTCCCATCTCTATCCAAAGCGAAAAAGACTTGCAAGCCACTGAGCAGAGGTCCTCTGCAAAGAAATTTGTGACCTCAAAAACCAGCACCATGGATATGGTTGGACCTCTACTCGAAGCTTTGGAGAGGGAGAACAGGGACTTATTTAGTCAGAAAGAACAACTTCAAATGAGCTCCAAAGAGAATAACGCCACCTTCAAAGATGTGTCCGAAAAGGACGAGGCTGAGAGCGCAGAGAAAGTCTCTGTGACACAGCAAGAGGTTGAAATTCAGGAGCCCGATTATGTCTGTACCCAAGAGAAGCTCAAGACTTCTGAGGGGGACAACGTCCTCCAACAAGAAACATGTGACTTGGAAGAGAAGCTCCAAACACAAGGTTCAAACTGTCTGGATATGCTTGGACCTATACTAGAAGCTTTGGAGAGGGAGAACAGGGTCTTGATAAGTCAGACAGAAAAACTTCAAATGAGCTGCAAAGAGAATGACTTGACCTCAAAAGATGTGTCAGAAAAGGACGAGGCTGAGAGCGCAGAGAAAGTCTCTGTGATGCATCAAGAGGATCAAATTCAGGAGCCCGATTTATTGCTACAAAAAGAAAATGATGTCTGTGTCCAGGAGGACCTCAAGACTTCTGAGGGGGACAACGTCGTCCAACAAGAAACATGGGACTTGGAAGAGAAGCTTCAAACAGAGGAATCAGACTGTCCGAATACACTTGGATCTAAACTCAAAGCTTTGGAGAGGGAGAACAGGGTATTGAGCAAGGAGGTGGAGCAGATTAAAATGAGTTTTGAGCGTATGGCTGAAAAGTACATGGCAGAGAAGAGAGAAAAAAAGGCCCTGCAAAATATAAATCAGGAGCTCAACATCAAGCTCCAAAATGAAAAGGATTTGCATTTACAGCAGCAGCTGAAGGCCTCTGAGAGGGAGAAGGTCCTCCGCCAAGAAATAGATGACCTTCGAGAGACACTCCAAAAAGAGCATGATGAGGATAGTAAACTCCAAGCCTGGGAGAAGGAGAAGAAGGCCTACCTTCAAGACATACAAGACATGAAACTGTGCTACGAAGGAAAAACCTTGAGATTCAATGATATGTTTGAGAAGTTAAAGGCAGAAAAAGCTGATAAGGAGGCCATTAAGGATGAACAGTTCAAAAAAATTCAGGCGCTCAACATTAAGGTTAGACAGCAACAGGATTTCTGCATCCAGCAGAAGCTGAGGACCTCTGAGAGGGAGAACATGCTTTCCCTGAAGCTGAAGAAGCTGGAGGAAAAGATCTCCTGTTATGAGAAAGGGGCTCGCCCAAAGCTCACTGTCAGGTTCAACACAGAGGATGAGAACATCATTGATGAGCAGCCCAAGCCCAAGAACCCTAAAGGGTGGAAGAAAGTTGCGTATAACCTCAAACCAGGGCACTGGAGGAAAAAGTAGAAGAGTTTTCACTTCTGCTTTTTCCTCCAATGCCACGGTAAGTAATAGTTGGTTAGTAATAGTTCGGCATTTTGGAAATTACACTTATTTGCTTTCTGGTAAAAAAGTCAATAAAAATATTTGTATTTTAATTTCTGATATTCTGAATTCTGAATTTTCTTATCATTTACTGTCACAAGTGCTGACACGTTGTACTCAGGTCAGAGACTTGTGTAACTGCTTGTGTAGAGATGCTTTAATTATATACTATTACTTACAGTTACTGCGTTGACATTCTTTCATTTACTTTGTGATATAGAGCAACAGTGATCTACTCACATACCTATAGAACTGGAGTTACGTCCAATAACTTATAACGTTATTTCACCCCGTCTCTCATAACTGAATAGGAGAGTACTGCAGTGCAGATGCTGTGTTTACACTCATTCATTCATAGAGAGCGGGGCATGTGGTGAGCAGAAGGTTTGCAGTTTCTTTCTTCATCCTGCGTAATGTTGTCTTTAATGCCTTTACTATCTCTACCGGCATTAGAAACTTGTAGGAGAGACACAAGCAGCCTATGCTGACCAATCACAGTTCTTGCGGTCCACATGTGGTATCTCCGCAGCCACCATAGCCCCCACTTGTAGGTACATTTTTGAGGAGGCGCACGTCAGCTACAGCGTAGGCTACAGTAGCTACAGAGCCGTAGGAAGTATGAATGAAATTTTAGAGCCTGACCGATAAATCTGCTATTAGCTCATCACAGATATATCACTATCAGTGTATAGGTTGGCCAATAAGTAACAAGAAATTGCATTAGAGAAATGCCAAAGATATGCTTGAGTTAATTTAGAAACAGTGTTGCTATTACATAATTTGTCCACCAGAGAGCACTGACAAGTTTATTTTACACTGTAACTATTCAGTACATATCTTGGACATTTCAATTCACTTGAATTCAGTTTTATTTATATAGCGCCAATTCATAACAAAAGTTATCTCATTGCACATTTCCTATAGAGCAGGTCTAGACCGTACTCTTTATAATATTATTTACACAGACACAACAATTCCCACCATGAGCAAGCACTTGGCGACAGTGGCAAGGAAAAACTTCCTTTTAAGAGACATGGTTCCTTAATAACCAAATTTAAGGGATCATTTAGATTTTTTAGCTCTTAACGTTAACTAGTGATTACTTAGTTTACCAATTAGCCACAACAAAAGCTAATATCAACCTAAGATCACTGAAAACCTCAAAGCAGTCACATAAAAACATGCTAAACGCAAATGCAAATGCAGAGAAAAGCAAAAAGGACATTGTGATAACACACGAAACGAGATGGAAAATCGTTTCTTATTAGCTATAGGCTATGTACAATATATAATATAGGTATATAAGCACAAATAATGAATACAATATATGAAAAATATATGCAGTAGTGTTATATATGTGTGTAAATGTAATACATATGTCATATCTAATGAGGGCTGTCAAGTGATCTGTTTTCTCTGGCAGCCATATTGGAAATCCTCAGTTCCTGGCAACAGCAGCTGAGATTAGCTGTTTCTAATCTTGAGTTTTTGTCATTTTATCAGTATGGAATAAACGCAGTTGACCTTTTTGCTGGAATTACCTTAAAAGTGCCACTGTGTGGCAAAAAAGAACATCCAGCAGAAGCAGAGCAACATAATCATCCCATAAGAGTCGTGTTTCTGTCCACCTGATGAATCTAAGTCTCCACCAACTCCTGAGAAAAATATCTGGCTCTTTAGCTGCTAAATGTTCCACTTTATTCAGTTTATGACTGTGTCTGTCTGCTGTTTCCTGCTGAGTGTACAGTGGCTTTATCAGACAGAGACAGAGTGTTCACTTTACATAACAAAACACAATATTACCAATATAACCTGATCATTAACAATGAATTTGTTCTCTTAACTTTGATCACTTTCATGCAAAATTAAATAACTGATCTATTTAGTTCATTTGATAGGTGTGAGAATCAGAGGGGTGGAGTTTTTACCACCATCATTAGGACAAGGACCAAAGTACAGGTAGAGTTTCTCAGTGAAGGAGCAGCCAGTAAAGCAGTAGATAAGAGCTGCAGCATCTACGTCATAAAAGGAGACCAGACCCTCCTCATAATCCACAAACACCCCCACCTTCTGAGGCTGAGACTTCAGAGAGAGACAGACATCAGGACCACCAAATGCTTTGTACTCATTTCCATTTCTTAAATATACAGTCCAGTAACCATCCTCAGGGCTCAGTGGGATGTTCTCTTTTCTGTTGATCGACTCTCTGCACACTCCTAAAGTCCATTTAGTCTTCCCTTTAACCTGAACCTCAAAGTAAAATCTGCCTGAAGAGAAACTCTGCTTTCCTAAAACACAGATGAGAAAATCTCTCTGGGTTGTCTGGACGATTCTTCTTCACATCACCATGATTCACTTGTTTCCCATCATCAGACAGGATGAGTTCAGGATTTGCTGTATCAAGATCAAGAGTCACATCCACTGCATACTGCTGGACCCTCTTCAGCTCTGCTTCAAGCAGCTTCTTTATCTGTTTACTGAGTGTCTCCTCCAGCTGAGCCACAGCTCTCACCACAGTCTCCTCATATGATGGTGGAGGGACACTGACCTCTGTCCAGTCCTTGGTGGGTGGTTGGTGGTGGGTGTTTAGGGACTGGACACTCTGGAGTAGGTGGAGGTGGTCTTCAGAGCGTGAGAGCTGCTCCACCTCAGTCCTTCTCTTCATCAGCTCAGGGATTTCCTGTTCCAGCTCTTTGATGAAAGCTTCGGCCTGTTTCTCTGTTGTTTTCTGCTTCTCTGCGATAGTGTCAATGAGCTCGATCAGGCCTCTCTCAACAGACTCCTTCAGAGAAGTGAAAACCTGAACACTTTCTGCTATCTTTCTCTCTGCATCTTCCTCACTGATGTTGACTGACTGTTTGATCTCCTGAATCTTCAGTTGTCTCTTCTGAATCATCTGCTGAATTTCAAAGGGAACTTCTCCTGGTTTGGACACTTGTGTCTCTGAGCTGCTGCTGCTGGCTTCCTGTTGAGCTGACTGTCTGAACTGAGCAGCCATCTCAGAGAACAAAGTGTTGACGTGCAGCTCAGGTCTTGTGTTGAAAACCTTTTTACACATCGGACACAGGTACTGGTCGTTAGTATCCCAGTGTACGTTGATGCAGTTTTTGCAGAAGTTGTGTCCACATGATGTGCTGACAGGATCAGTGAACACATCCAGACAGATGGAGCACAGAAACTGATCTTCAGATAGCAGACAGCTGACGGCAGCCATATCTACACACTGAGAAGAAAAGTGAAGGAGTTGACAAAAACAACAAAAAACTTTTATGCATAAAAGTTTTATTAACTGTACTGTATAATTATATAAAATTAGTAATTTGGGATTATTTATATATGCTGGTTGTTGAAACTGTAAACATGTGGCTGTGTTGAAAAAGACCTGAAGACTTAATTTACTTACTTAATTGTCCTTGTCTCGACTGCAGCTCGGCTGTCGCTCTGACAAACTTTCTGTTTCCCGTCAGACCAATCAGACTTGAGGATGTACTCTTTAAAGTATTGTAAACAATCCTTCGGTCCCATTGTAACAAACACCATTAACACTTTCACAGCAGTGGAGAAATTATTAAGTTACAACAACAAATGGCACCTACAGACTCCCCTATGGTGTAATAGGAATATTAAATGTGGTTCTGAACCATTCACATCAGAACAGTGGTCAAAGCAGGGAATTAGGACTCTTGCTGACATATGGAATGATAACGGGATGCTCAGCCTTCAAAATATAGTTGCATCTTTTAATGTACCGGCATCTTCCTTTTTTTTGTTTTTGCAACTGCGTTCAGCCCTCAGAGCATATGGAGTCCCATGGGGATCAGCTCTCGAAACACATCCTGTTCACAGTTGGCTCTTTAATCCTTCTCAACAAAGGGTTGTGTCAGCTGTCTATCCTTACCTTCTTGAAGCTAAGCAAAAACAATTACCACTGCACACAATTTGGACAAGAGAGCTATCTGTAGACCAGATTGATTGGGAGGCAGTATGGAAAAATATTTTCTGTGCATCAAAAAATCCAAACCACCAATTTATTTATTTCAAATTTTGTCACAGATTGTACTGGACACCAAAGAAATGCTTCCTCATTAACTTATCTGCAAATCCCCACTGTAGTTTTTGTCCCTAACAACAAGAGGGAACATTCATGCATATGGTCTGGGAACGTGAGAAGGTTTATGAGTTTTGGGAAAAGATCTCCTCAATAATGTCTGATATGTTAGGAAGAGATACCAGTGCAACCAGTTGTGCTCCTTCTAAACGATGACTCCAATTTAGGTTTCACAGAGCTACAAAGAAAGATTTGGCTGGCAGGACTAACCTCTGCCAAAAAGATAATTGCACAAAGATGGCTCCCTCCCAATACTTTATCTGTGCGACACTGGCTATTTCAGTTTCATGATATAGTAATGTTAGAACTGTCGACGGCCAGAATAAATAAAGCGAGAGCCTCAACTCTTGAGGCTTGGGAATCTGTGGCAGATGAGTTGACAGAAAAGCTTCAAGATGGTAGAATCTAATTTTGTGATATGACTGGACTTTCAAACCTCTGATGATCTTTGTTATTTTACTTATTCTAAGTTTCTCATATTGCAGACTGTATCTGTTTTGTTTTATTATTGTTATTGGTTATTGTATGGTTATTTTGCTTTGATTGCAATTTTATGTCAAGGATCAATGGCTTGGGGCATGGGGACTGCTGGAGTGGGGGGGAGTGGGGGGTTCAGAGGGTCACCTCCTTGTTTATGTTTTATTCTGAAGAAAACTATGGACAACTGTATGTGACCCTATCTATACAATAATCAATAAAAATTTATCAAAAAAAACAAACTTTCTGTTTCCTTTTGAGGTTTGTGACATCGTAACAGGTTTAACTACATTCCAGTCAAGGGTTGGTATGTATGACATACAGATTTATAAAGAATAGATAATTAGATTTAGGAAGAAAAGTGGAGATTGTATCAGTTTATATGTATGGCAGTGGGTTCTCCTGAGCATGAAGGATGACTTGTTAATGGCAGGGTTTGGATGTCGATATGTACCTATGGTAGTACCTTAAACTGGTATTACCCTGTTGAGCCAATCAGAGCTTTGTAGGTGGGATTAAGAATGGGGACGTTATCTTTCTGTGCCAGAACCAGAAAAATAGCTACATCCATGAAAAACTGAAATAAGCAAATTTCTTTGGTTGTCATTGAAAATGTTGCAGTTGCAGAGAAGTTCTCCTTCCCTTTGAAGAGGTAATATTATCATCTGTGTGATTAGCAGTTGTGTTTGCACACACAGATTAGCATCAGGGCAACGGGAGAATTGGCTTATAAAGCACCTCCAGGTATACTTCCCCAGATGCTGTCTAACTCCCTGCAGGGTGAGTCACTGATCCTTGGGCCAAAAATATGTCACTAAAATAATTTACGAACCTGAGGGAGGCAACAAAACTTCAGCAACGGAGCTGTAGAAAGAGGAGGAGTAACAATGAAAAGGGCAGGAAAAGACTGTTGTTTTCCCTGAAATTAGGCTCTCAGGCAGCCCTTCCTCTCCAGATATGTACAACCCACAACTACACTACAACCAACAAGCTAAACCAGTCAGATCCTGTCTGCTGCTGTTTAGCTTTGAGGTTTAAGGTGTGCCTGACCCTCCAAAGGAGGTGGGATTAGTATGAACCTGACAGGAAAGGTTAAACAAAAATTCCTCAAATGAAACTGAAAGTTTGTTAGAGCCACACTAGAGCTGACGTTGAGATGAGTCTCTCTGTTCCTCTCTAAAAGAAAATTCAAGACTACATCACTTCGCTACTTTCTTCACAACATAGCAGAGTCTCTGACAAACACTGGTGAGTACAGCTGATAATGTTTACTGTTACATTAAAAAGTGAAATGATGTCTGCCACAATTGGGAGCTTCCTGTATATTTTTTATGTGTCCTTTCATTTGGTTAAATATGGGACACAGCAAATAATTAGCTATAATTAGTTTAAATGCCCATCATTGTGAAGACTTTCTTCGCTTTTTAATGTTGGTATGTGTCCTCTGTCAAGTAGCTGAGAGAAACTGGAACATCCTTCCCCTTTTTCAACAACCAGCATTAACACTAAAGTCAGCTGTTCTAAGACAGGAACTGCATGATTCAGTTAATGTTATTTTCCTTAAGGTTTTGTCACTCAAGCAATGCCATATAAAACCATAAGTCAATCAGATACACCAGTGTTTGTGTTCCTGTGCAAAATTCAGTCTAAACAACGGTTTACTGTGATAATACATCAGGCTGTGGGTTTGTCAGCTTGTTGGAGTTCTTGTTGTCCAATGCCAGCACAGTCACTGCATCTTTGTCTTTGTCACTACTACCACTGGACTTGTCAAGTTACTTTACTCCAGTCAAAAGGGAACTTTTTATTTACAGGTGCCACCTGCTATTATTAATGCATAGCAACATTTAAATGTCTAGTCCTCAAATTCAAGAAGAGCACCCTTTTTCAATTATAGTCAGGCCAATATGGTATACATACCAATATACTACTAACTGTGACACTGTTGGTGTTTACATTTTACAATGGCATTAACTGTAGTCAAAAACACACAACAAGTTGTCAAGGACCTGAAACCCAAACTTTAGGCTTTAGGATTTCAAATGGGACTTCCCTGTCTTGACTTTGGAGTAGTGTCTCAAGATTTGAGCCTTTCTGGTAAATTTCAAAACAGGAACTTAGTCCCAGGCCTTTCTCCCCAAACATTGCAGTCTGTCTGACAAACACTGGTGAGTACAGCTGAAATTTTTTACTGTTATATTAAAAAGTAAACCAAATAAGTAGCTATAATTAGTTAAAAAAAATGAATTGAGACAAATTTCAAAACAGGAACTTAGTCCCACCACTTTGAACAGTTAGCCTGGCTCAGTCTTTGTTTTCTTCTTAAATATTCCATCTGAGTAAGCTCCTTTAAATATGTGGCTGGTTGTTTTCTACTGGTGGCTGTTCATCTTCTCCTGCAAAGTCAGCTAATTTTCACAGCTGAGCTACAGTAGGTCCCCAAGTGTTCCAATTGTGTAAGAAAAAGAATGATCCTCGTCAAACATTTTATCAGAAAAAAACAAGTTATGTTTTAATTTTTTCACACTTTTTCACTTGTGTTCCCAGTGTGTAGATATGGCTGCTGCGAACTATCTGCGATCTGAAGATCAGTTTCTGTGCTCCATCTGTCTGGATGTGTTCACTGATCCTGTCACCATACCATGTGGACACAACTTCTGCAAAAACTGCATCAATGAACACTGGAATGTCAATGTCCTGTGGCAGTGTCCCATGTGTAAAAATGTTTTTACCACAAAACCTGAACTGCACATCAACACTTTCATCTCTGAGATGGTTGCTCAGTTCAGAGAGGAAGCTCAACAAAAAATCAACAAAAGCAGCAGCTCAGAGCAAAAAGATGCCAAACCTGGAGAAGTTCCCTGTGACGTCTGCACTGGAAACAAACAGAGGGCCCTGAAGTCCTGCCAGGTGTGTCTAACGTCCTATTGTGAGACTCACCTGGAGCCTCATCTGACAGTGTCAGGCCTGAAAAGACATCAGCTGATCGACCCTGTGGAGAACCTGGAAGACAGGATGTGTATGAAGCACGATAAACCTCTGGAGCTGTTCTGTAAGACCGACCAGACATGTGTCTGCATGCTCTGCCCTGTTTTAGACCACAAGACACATGACTTTGTTCCTCTGAAGGAAGAATATGAAGAGAAGAAGGCTCAGCTGGGGAAGACAGAGGGTGAACTTCAGCAGATGATCCAGAAGAGACAACTGAAGATTCAGGAGATCAAACGCTCGGTTAACCTTGGTAAGGAAAATGCAGACAGAGAGATCGCAGAAGGTGTTCAGGTCTTCACTTCTCTGATGAGGTCTGTTGAGAGATGCATGAACGAGCTCATTGAGATGATTGAAGAGAAGCAGAGATTTACAGAGAAACAGGCCGAAGCTTTCATCAAAGAGCTGGAACAGGAAATCTCTGAGCTGAAGAAGAGACACACTGAGGTGGAGCAGCTCTCACGCTCTGAAGACCACCTCCACCTCCTCCAAAGCTTCCCATCCCTGAAAGCTGCTCCAACAACCAAGGACTGGACAGAGGTCAGCATCCATCCACCATCACACGAGGGGACTGTAAGGAGAGCTGTGGCTCAGCTGGAGGAGACGATCAGTAAACAGATGAAGAAACTGATTGAGGCTGAACTGAAGAGATTCCAACGCTATGGCAAAAATGTGACTCTTGATCCTGATACAGCACATCCCAATCTCATCCTGTCTGCAGATGGGAAACAAGTGAATCACAGTGATGTAAAGAAGAATCTCCCAAACAACCCAGAGAGATTTTCTCACTGTATCTGTGTTTTAGGAAAGCAGAGTTTCTCTTCAGGCAGATTTTATTTTGAGGTTCAGGTTAAAGGGAAGACTAAATGGACTTTAGGAGTGTGCAGAGAGTCGATCAACAGAAAAGAGAACATCCCACTGAGCCCTGAGGATGGTTACTGGACTGTATATTTAAGAAATGGAAATGAGTACAAAGCATTTGGTGGTCCTGATGTCTGTCTCTCTCTGAAGTCTAAGCCTCAGAAGGTGGGGGTGTTTGTGGATTATGAGGAGGGTCTGGTCTCCTTTTATGACGTAGATGCTGCAGCTCTTATCTACTCCTTTACTGGCTGCTCCTTCACTGAGAAACTCTACCTGTACTTTGGTCCTTGTCCTAATGATGGTGGTAAAAACTCCACCCCTCTGATTCTCACACCTATCAAATGAACTAAATAGATCAGTTATTTAATTTTGCATGAAAGTGATCAGAGTTAAGAGAACAAATTCATTGTTAATGATCAGGAAATATTGCTAATATTGTGTTTTGTTATGTAAAGTGAACACTCTGTCTCTGTCTGATAAAGCCACTCAGCAGGAAACAGCAGACAGACACAGTCATAAACTGAATAAAGTGGAACATTTAGCAGCTAAAGAGCCAGATATTTTTCTCAGGAGTTGGTGGAGACTTAGATTCATCAGGTGGACAGAAACACGACTCTTATGGGATGATTATGTTGCTCTGCTTCTGCTGGATGTGTAAATAGGAAACTGTTTGTTAATACATCAGAAGTGTGTGTTCTTTTTTGCCACACAGTGGCACTTTTAAGGTAGTTCCAGCAAAAAGGTCAACTGTGTTTATTCCATACTGATAAAATGACAAAAACTCAAGATTAGAAACAGCTAATCTCAGCTGCTGTTGCCAGGAACTGAGGATTTCCAATATGGCTGCCAGAGAAAACAGATCACTTGACAGCCCTCATTAGATATGACATATGTATTACATTTACACACATATATAACACTACTGCATATATTTTTCATATATAGTATTCATTATTTGTGCTTATATACCTATATTATATATTGTACATAGCCTATAGCTAATAAGAAACGATTTCCATCTCGTTTCGTGTGTTATCATAATGTCCTTTTTGCTTTTCTCTGCATTTGCATTTGCGTTTAGCATTACTAATTAGCATGTTTTTATGTGTCTGCTTTGAGGTTTTCAGTGATGTTAGGTTGATGTTAGCTTTTGTTGTGGCTAATTGGTAAACTAAGTAATCACTAGTTAACGTTAAGAGCTAAAAAATCTAATTATAATGTATTTCCAACTATGTGGGGGTTTTTTTTTATCATATGGACATAATATAATTTAAGATTTTTTAAAATGATCCCTTAAATTTGGGTATTAAAGAACCATGTCTCTTAAAAGGAAGTTTTTCCTTGCCACTGTCGCCAAGTGCTTGCTCATGGTGGGAATTGTTGTGTCTGTGTAAATAATATTATAAAGAGTACGGTCTAGACCTGCTCTATAGGAAATGTGCAATGAGATAACTTTTGTTATGAATTGGTGCTATATAAATAAAACTGAATTAAATTGAATTGAAATGTCCAAGATATGTACTGAATAGTTACAGTGTAAAATAAACTTGTCAGTGCTCTCTGGTGGACAAATTATGTAATAGCAACACTGTTTCTAAATTAACTCAAGCATATCTTTGGCATTTCTCTAATGCAATTTCTTGTTACTTATTGGCCAACCTATACACTGATAGTGATATATCTGTGATGAGCTAATAGCAGATTTATCGGTCAGGCTCTAAAATTTCATTCATACTTCCTACGGCTCTGTAGCTACTGTAGCCTACTGTAGCCTACGCTGTAGCTGACGTGCGCCTCCTCAAAAATGTACCTACAAGTGGGGGCTATGGTGGCTGCGGAGATACCACATGTGGACCGCAAGAACTGCGATTGGTCAGCATAGGCTGCTTGTGTCTCTCCTACAAGTTTCTAATGCCGGTAGAGATAGTAAAGGCATTAAAGACAACATTACGCAGGATGAAGAAAGAAACTGCAAACCTTCTGCTCACCACATGCCCCGCTCTCTATGAATGAATGAGTGTAAACACAGCATCTGCACTGCAGTACTCTCCTATTCAGTTATGAGAGACGGGGTGAAATAACGTTATAAGTTATTGGACGTAACTCCAGTTCTATAGGTATGTGAGTAGATCACTGTTGCTCTATATCACAAAGTAAATGAAAGAATGTAAACGCAGTAACTGTGAGTAATAGTATATAATTAAAGCATCTCTACACAAGCAGTTACACAAGTCTCTGACCTGAGTACAACGTGTCAGCACTTGTGACAGTAAATGATAAGAAAATTCAGAATTCAGAATATCAAAAATTTAAATACAAATATTTTTATTGATTTTCTACCAGAAAGCAAATAAGCGTAATTTCCAAAATGCCGAACTATTACTAACCAACTATTACTTACCGCGGCATTGGAGGAAAAAGCAGAAGTGAAAACTCTTCTACTTTTTCCTCCAGTGCCCTGGTTTGAGGTTATACGCAACTTTCTTCCACCCTTTAGGGTTCTTGGGCTTGGGCTGCTCATCAATGATGTTCTCATCCTCTGTGTTGAACCTGACAGTGAGCTTTGGGCGAGCCCCTTTCTCATAACAGGAGATCTTTTCCTCCAGCTTCTTCAGCTTCAGGGAAAGCATGTTCTCCCTCTCAGAGGCCCTCAGCTTCTGCTGGATGCAGAAATCCCGTTGCTGTCTAACCTTAATGTTGAGCGCCTGAATTTTTTTGAACTGTTCATCCTTAATGGCCTCCTTATCAGCTTTTTCTGCTTTTAACTTCTCAAACATATCATTGAATCTTAAGGTTTTTCCTTCGTAGCACAGTTTCATGTCTTGTATGTCTTGAAGGTAGGCCTTCTTCTCCTTCTCCCAGGCTTGGAGTTTACTATCCTCATCATGCTCTTTTTGGAGTGTCTCTCGAAGGTCATCTATTTCTTGGCGGAGGACCTTCTCCCTCTCAGAGGCCTTCAGCTGCTGCTGTAAATGCAAATCCTTTTCATTTTGGAGCTTGATGTTGAGCTCCTGATTTATATTTTGCAGGGCCTTTTTTTCTCTCTTCTCTGCCATGTACTTTTCAGCCATACGCTCAAAACTCATTTTAATCTGCTCCACCTCCTTGCTCAATACCCTGTTCTCCCTCTCCAAAGCTTTGAGTTTAGATCCAAGCGTATTCGGACAGTTTGATTCCTCTGTTTGAAGCTTCTCTTCCAAGTCGCATGTTTCTTGTTGGAGGACGTTGTCCCCTTCAGAAGTCTTGAGGTCCTCCTGGACACAGACATCATTTTCTTTTTGTAGCAATAAATCGGGCTCCTGAATTTGATCCTTTTGATGCATCACAGAGACTTTCTCTGCGCTCTCAGCCTCGTCCTTTTCTGACACATCTTTTGAGGTCAAGTCATTCTCTTTGCAGCTCATTTGAAGTTTTTCTGTCTGACTTATCAAGACCCTGTTCTCCCTCTCCAAAGCTTCTAGTATAGGTCCAAGCATATCCAGACAGTTTGACCCCTGTGTTTGGAGCTTCTCTTCCAAGTCACATGTTTCTTGTTGGAGGACGTTGTCCCCCTCAGAAGTCTTGAGCTTCTCTTGGGTACAGACATAATCGGGCTCCTGAATTTCAACCTCTTGCTGTGTCACAGAGACTTTCTCTGCGCTCTCAGCCTCGTCCTTTTCAGACACATCTTTGAAGGTGGCGTTATTCTCTTTGGAGCTCATTTGAAGTTGTTCTTTCTGACTAAATAAGCCCCTGTTCTCCCTCTCCAAAGCTTCGAGTAGAGGTCCAACCATATCCATGGTGCTGGTTTTTGAGGTCACAAATTTCTTTGCAGAGGACCTCTGCTCAGTGGCTTGCAAGTCTTTTTCGCTTTGGATAGAGATGGGAGAGCTCACTAATTTTTGTCCTGTAGGTTGCACTTTAATGCCGTCTTACTTGAGTTCTTGAGTTCTTTAAGTAATTGTACTTTTCTTCCAGAGTGGTGATCTCAATTCTCAAAGCTAATGTTCCAACAGAATGTGAGTATGATGTCATTTCCTGAGAATGCCTTTGACCTGGGAATCATTTTCTGTCCTTTGTTGCATCATCAGTAGAACAGGTAATAGAATGTTGTTGTTGTTTTTTTATAAACCTTGCAACACACACATGCATGGACACAAACACAAAATTGATTCACAGGACTTGCTGTTACCACCAGTAACCACAGGTGTGACCAGATCAATCAGGTCTGAAATCTTGAAGCCAGTTCAGAACAAATATTCGCAACGAGACGAGTTGAAACTTGCAGCTACTTGCAATGTTCCGGTCTGCAATGTTCTGCCAGTTTACACCAATGCGACTAAACGAGACGGTGTATCGTCAACATAGCAACGACTATGTACTTCCGTTATAACTGCCGGCTTTTCAGGCTTTTTTTTTTGTAGCTGGATAAAATTTGTAGCATCTTAAGACATAAATGAGGATCATGACACTTATTTGCTACAGTTGCATTTCTAGTATTGATGAAACGGCGAAAACATAACAAAACGAGGGTCATACATTGCTGTTGTGCAATGTGACAAAGGGCAGTTTGTTTGTTGATCTTATCTGAGTACATTTTAAGGCTTGTGTCATACAGACATGGCTGAGGTGCTCCTCTCTGTCCTCCGTCCAAAACTCTATTGACTTGACTAGCTGACTTTGCTGCGAGCTGATTGGCTGTTGAAACAGGTGACGTGCCTCACGTTCTAAAACCAGCCAAGGGCGACTTGACAAGCTGAGTTGCAGGCGATGCCATCAGCCGGCTTGAGTCTAAGACGGGCCAGTTAACACCACTGCAGTTTTTCTGTTCTAAAACAGTTTTGTCTCATTGTGAATCTGTGCGTTGTGAAATTACCTTTTCTCAAAAAAAATTTTTTTTGCCAGGATCAACAAGTGTTTGTTGTTGTAATACTCATTTCGGCTGAAGTGCACCACTACCCCCTGTTTTAAATAGGACTAAAAGCATTCACGTTTTCATCCAGGTGAGTTTTAATATCTCCATGTACTCTAAATACAAGGTATATATATTGTGCGTTAAAAAGTTATGTAGCATTACTACAGTCCAGAGTGTTGTGTCTGTATCTACTGTTCTGACTAGACTCTACAGCCATGTTAGCAGTTCTGTAAGACTGTTATTAGGCCCAGCAGTGCTTTGACCTAATGTTAACACACTGATGTTTAGCAGGTATAGTATTTACTATGGTCACCTTCTTAGTTTAGCGTGTTAGCATGCTAATATTAGCTTCTAAACACATATTAAACACACAAGTACTACAAACATCAGCTGAGGCTGATGGGAATATCATCCGTTTTGCAGGTATTTGGTCAAAACCACAAGTACTGGACAGTGAAATGTTGACTGGCACTGAAGAAAAATGTAAGAGGATCACCAGACTTCAATAAACATCTTTCCAAAATGTCACGGCAGTCCATCCAATAAACTACAAATGTCAACTTCAAACTTCAAACCTCATGGTGGTGCCAAAGGAGAAGTGAGGAGATAATCAAAGATAATCTCTTCAAAGTATATATTGTGCCAAACCATCCTCTACTTGTTGAGATATTTCACTGGATAAGTGAAAACTTATCAATTCAATTTCTCCATAGACAGACACAGTGGAAGGAAATGCTCAGATAAACAACAAAATACCTTTTACTGTTTGCCTACATAATGCAAACTGTGTAACACATAATAGTACTGTTGGACCCTGCAAGGGTTCCCAAAGGACTGACACACAAACAGACCGTATGGATGCTGAGCCAAGCTTTAATCAGAAAGAGCAGAAAATAAGAGGACTTGCTAATGCTTTACAGAAGTATAGACTGACATGAGTTCTGTAAATACAGAGGTTAATTAACAAAACATACATTTAAACTTTGATGGATTCTGGCACGCATTTTTGCATAGTAGATCAATTGCAAGCCATTTTGAGAGTGTTGACCTTTCAGGGGACGGAGAACGTGGAGTCCAAAAAGGAAGAAGATATCTATCAAATAGTTTTACTTATTAGCGGTTATCAAATAACAACAATGACTTTAATCTTTATTTAAATAAATGAATCAGAACAAGGACACCGTAATCGAGCAATCCTTATTGCTGCACAGTTATATCGGTATCGTATCAGTATCGGCTATATGTTGTCCGATATGCGTCGATATGAAACCAGTTTTTTTCTGATATATAATGCAGACAAAAATGCTTGTGGTAAAATTTCTATAATTGGTTGACAATGTATATGTTAAATTATTTAACATGTTAAAGAATATTTAACTTAAATATTCTTTAATAAAGTTATTTGTTTAAGAAAGCAGCGCTCTGAGTACCTTTTCATAATTATATCGGTGCACAATCCACATAGAAATGTATTTGTATCTACATGTATTTTCATCGGACGCCATATCGGTAACAGGTGAATATTTCTCCTCTAAAATCGGTATCTGTATTGGTCTCAAAAATCCCATTTCGGTCAGGCTCTAGTTTCATGGTTTGTAGTAAGTCATGAGACATGAGTGGATGGTACAAATATGTTTGTTTAAATGAACTGTGTTAACTAATGTCCAGTTAGCGACTGAAAGCACAAGTAGTCACTACGTCACCTAGCTTCCGGCACCACCTGTGTCGTGACGACATGCAAATGGATTTAGCTGTGCCACTTTCTGGTGTGACCGGACGCTATGATGGAAGTTATTAAATGAAAATAACAATCTTGTAGTATGAAATGAAAAAAGGGCATTTTAAGCGTAAGGAATTTCTTTATCTCAGTCACAGTGGGTTCATGGGACTGCTGTGCATTCAAGCTCAAGTTCTACTAAATGTACAGGGACGAGTATTATAGTGGTGTGAAAAAGTGTTTGCCTGCTTCCCGATTTCTTATTTTTTAAATTTAAATATTAGTCAAAGATAACAGAAGTAAACACAAAATGCAGTTTTTAAATGAAGGTTGTTATTATTAAGGGAAAACAAAATCCAAACCTACATGGCCCTGTGTGAAATAGTGATCTTGTCTTCTGTTGTTCCCCAATCAACTGATGCTTTTGTTCTATAACAACAATATTATAATTTCTAATATTAAAATAAAAGTAGCAGCAGTAATAGTTCAAATAATGTTTGAGGGCAATGCAGCAGCGGCTTGACCCACCATAGCCAGTGTACTCTTCACGTCCCTGCAGACCTATACGACCTGAATCACAGCAGTCCCAGGAACTTTTCTACCTTCTGCCAGTGTAACTGAGCCCGCTGCCCTCAACCTGAAGTGGGGGGCAGGTTGCTGCTGGAAGCAGGCTAATCGGAAACACAATAATGTGCAACCCCTCCATTAATGGAGCAGCTGGTGCACTGCATCCAATTATTTGTTCTGTCACAACGGAATATGTTCTCCAGACCGACTGCAGTGCCGAGCCGCTGAAGGGCTCCAATCCGTTGTTGGTCAGTATTGCCTGGACCAATGTTGGGTCTGAATATTTTAGAAAACACAACAGCATAATTCGGCCATTTACTGATGTAATTTATTCTTTGGAGAATGCTCTCACGATGTGTTTTGCTTGAACATTTTTCAACACATGGGGAAGCATACACATAGAAAAGCAACAAATCGTTCTCATTACGGCGGTTAAACAAGTAGCCTAAGTAGTCCACAACGCGTGACTCTGCATGATCTGCTCCTTCAGTGGGCCGTCTCAGAACTTTAGCTGCAACCACCCTGTTGCCGACGTACACCTCGTCATTGTTGATCATATTCCTCACATTGTTACCAGGATCACTGTTAAAGACCTGCTGAAGAATTTGGTTAAGGTTCTGGTTCTGGTTGTCTGGGATGTTTACAGCCAGGCTGAACATGCCAGGTACTCCGTACCTAATAAATAGACAAACAAAATGTCAGGTATTTAAAATCATGGGATGGCTTACTTTATGCTAAGCATACGTATATAATTTTGGATAAACAGACATGTGGATCACATTTATAAAAAGATAATTTTATCATCTTGTCTTATTGAGACGAGCAGCACAAAGCACAATGCTAGCACAGGGGTGAAATGTAAAGGTATTTGGATGCAGTCAGCTAGATCCGCATCAGTTAGTCGATTAATCAATTAGTCCATCGACAGAAAGTTTATTACTACTGTACTGGCTTGTACAATAACTACAATACAATAACAAGCACTTCATCCTTTTAACAAAGATAAATCAAGGGTGTAAAGACAGAGGTTGTTGTATAGCTAGTCTTTCTCTCAAGGCAATATTCTTTCAGTGAATGAAGCAGAAGTCGACTCACTCTTGTAAGATGCCATTCACAATCGTAGCGAGCCTGTTCTGGTCCACAGTAGCCAGACTGTTTTCAGCGGACAGGAAGAAGGCCAGCATCACTGCCATCCAGCACAGGCCAGCCATCTGCACACAGAAACAAAACATCGTACAGAGGATTAAAAACAGGTATAGTATGTGGAAAGTATGTCGTCTGCAGGTGTTCACAGTAAATTAAATCTTTCACATTAAATGCAGTAATTGGGTTCTACATTCACATTTAGACTTTTACAAAGTACTTCGTAGGTGCTATTGATTTCATTAAGTAACGCTAAACCAGAAACAAGTCGTTTGGAAAAAGTCAGCAATGTTTTCCAGCTCTCACTTTCTCTGGACATCAGCAGATTTAACAGTCAATGTAATAAATACCTTGATTCACATTACTTCACTGGAATAGCCAAAGAATTATATTTTTATATAATATTTTTTTAGAAACAATGAGGAGTGCCCACAGTGTAATGAAGTAATAAAAGCTTTAAAAGCCATAAATTGATTGGCGAAACTGACGCCCACAGTCTGATGGAAAGGTGAGGCTTTTTTAAAAAACAAAACAGAAAACTTGACAGTACCCGCGGTGTGTATGTTCTTTTCTCTTACAGTCAGTTAGAAAACTCAGCCACTAACAGGTAACGTTAGTTTGACAGCATAAAACACGCTTTGGGACACCTGAGAAGATTTACTGGAGTCCTATAAATGTCAGTATTTTATTTACTGTTTCTGCCCAATATTGACAGTGGACTAATGTAGATATTATGGTGGTTAAATAACTAACCAGAACTAAACTGAATTATTATTATTTATTTTTACGAACCCCTACCTTGATATTTCTGAGGCAGTCACTCAGTGTTAATATATTGTTTTACACACTATTGCAAGTAAATTCAAATTGAAAACAAAAAATAAGTTATTGAAATGTTGTTAACACTCCAATACAGAGCATTGCATTGAATATTAATTTGATCATTGTCAATACTGGAAAGATATTCTTTTTAATACTAACATTGATCGTGTAATCTCACATGTAAATGTATCATTGATACATTTACATGGTATAAAAGAGTAGCTTGTGAGTATCGATCCGCCCATCCCTAATGAGGCCTCAGCAATCTCAGTTAGCTAAATAAAGTGAGTATCTACCTAAGTTATAGTCTTTTTAGTTTGTAATTCCTTCTTTGTGTTACTATCCCTCCACCGCACTCAGCGCAGAAACACTGTCCGGGGAAATACTCAGAGGGATCTTGTACTAGATGGACTGTAACTTTGAAAAATATTTACTTGTTTTGACTAACTCAGGCTGCTCAAACGTCAAAACCTTTGTTTCCACGTTGCCATGTTTCAGAGTTCGTGGGCAGATAACTGAGAAACTTGGTACCCAGAGTATCTACTACTCTGACTCTCTCTGACTAACGTTCAGGGAGTGACAGAATTCCTTCAGTGCTAGAAGTGAAATTTTTTACCTGCTTCGGTGGAGAAAAGCGTCTTTCAGGTGCTGTTGACTATGTTTCCTTCTCAGTGCAAGGTGCTGTCGCAGTGAATACAGTCAGAAGGACGTGACATTTTTATAGAGAGTCTGACCGTGGCCAAACCCTCAGAGTGGCACCACACCCTTATTTGAACATGTTTCTAAGAAATTATGTAGAAGGAAGAACAAGAGAGAGACATTCTGCCGTTTGATTTAGGAAGTTGAACAAAGGCCAAATCATTTGTGTTGTCACGTAGCCCTGACTCAACTGTTGGAGGCCTGCTATTGGCTAACACAATGCTTAAGGAAGGGCATTTTGGGTAGTTTGGTTGATCATTTTCATCCTCTTCTGCTACTGTCTCCTGTGGTGTACCCCAAGGTTCCATCTTAGGCCCAGTTTTATTTTCCTCTACCTTTGCTTCACTTACTAAATACAGCTATACTTCTCCTTAAAACTGGACCTTTAGTCTCTTAAGTTGTCTTAAGGATGTGAAATGCTGGATAGCCAATCAAATTCAATTAGACAGTTGAGGTTCTTATCATTGGTCCTGAAAATGTAATTAGTGGTGAAGCTCATTTTCTTGGGCCTTCAAGTTCAATTCAATTCAATTTATTTATATAGCGGCAATTCATAACAGAGGTTATCTCAAATATAGGCAGTACTGTTATATATGTGTGTAAATTTAATACATATGTCATATCTAATGAGGGCTGTCAAGTTATCTGTTTTCTCTGGCAGCCATATTGGAAATCCTCAGTTCCTGGCAACAGCAGCTGAGATTAGCTGTTTCTAATCTTGAGTTTTTGTCATTTTGTATGGAATAAACACAGTTGATCTTTTTGCTGGAACTACCTTAAAAGTGCCACTGTGTGGCAAAAAAAGAACACACACTTCTGATGTATTAGCAAACAGTTTCCTATTTACACATCCAGCAGAAGCAGAGCAACATAATCATCCCAGATATTTTTCTCCACCAACTCCTGAGAAAAATATCTGGCTCTTTAGCTGCTAAATGTTCCACTTTATTCAGTTTATGACTGTGTCTGTCAGCTGTTTCCTGCTGAGTGTACAGTGGCTTTATCAGACAGAGACACAGTGTTCACTTTACGTAACAAAACACAATATTACAACAACAGTTGCAGTATTATGCTGAACATACAAATGTTTTGCTTTCTTGCTTTCTTCATAAAACTGCAACAATTTTCTGTGTTTTTGCCAACAACTGATTTTCTAGTACACATAATTTAGTAAACATGAGTTAAAGCTACTTCAGATTTAAAGGCTGAGTACTTCCATTTCTTTGTGTAAAAAATGTTTTAATATTTCCTTGACAAGTAGTCAATGTCTTGTTCAATAAAATTAATAATTTGTGTTCACTATACATAACAAAAACACATTACAACAAGGGTTACTTTCTTGACATAAAACTGCCACAGTTTTCTTATTATTGTCTTGCACACACATTTTTTAGTTTGCATTTTCTAACACATTGTTTTATTGAGTAAAATATGCAAACCCAGGACCCCATAATTTTGTGATCTACACTTTCACATACAGTTGGAGTATTCTAAATGTCCGTCATTTTATAGACATTTCAACTCACTTCCCTGTATAGGTTAATTAATCAGCATGGAGAAACCTACATGTTGCTGCAGTGAGTAACAGTGAGATACATTGACGATAAATATGATTTAACAACAAAAAGCAATAACCAAATTGATCAGAATCAGAATGTACAAAGACACTGATCATTACCAATGAATTTGTTCTCTTAACTCTGATCACTTTCATGCAAAATTTAATAACTGATCTACTTAGTTCATTTGATAGGCGTGAGAATCAGAGGGGTGGAGTTTTTACCACCATCATTAGGACAAGGACCAAAGTACAGGTAGAGTTTCTCAGTGAAGGAGCAGCCAATAAAAGAGTAGATAAGAGCTGCAGCATCTACGTCATAAAAGGAAACCAGCCCCTCCTCATAATCCACAAACACCCCCACCTTCTGAGGCTGAGACTTCAGAGAGAGACAGCCATCAGGATGACCAAATGCTTTGTACTCATTTCCATTTCTTAAATATACAGTCCAGTAACCATCCTCAGGACTCAGTGGGATGTTCTCTTTTCTGTTGATTGACTTTCTGCACACTCCTAAATCCCATTCGGTCTTTCCTTTAACCTGAACCTCAAAATAAAATCTGCCCGAAGAGAAACTCTGCTTTCCTAAAACACAGATACAGTGAGAAAATCTCTCTGGGTTGTTTGGGAGATTCTTCATTACATCAACATGATTCACTTGTTTCCCATCTGCAGACAGGATGAGATTGGGATGTGCTGTGTCAGGATCAAGAGTCACATTTTTGCCATAGCGTTGGAATCTCTTCAGTTCAGCCTCAATCAGTTTCTTCATCTGTTTACTGATCGTCTCCTCCAGCTGAGCCACAGCTCTCCTTACAGTCCCCTCGTGTGATGGTGGATGGATGCTGACCTCTGTCCAGTCCTTGGTTGTTGGAGCAGCTTTCAGGGATGGGAAGCTTTGGAGGAGGTGGAGGTGGTCTTCAGAGCGTGAGAGCTGCTCCACCTCAGTGTGTCTCTTCTTCAGCTCAGAGATTTCCTGTTCCAGCTTTTTGATGAAAGCTTCGGCCTGTTTCTCTGTAAATCTCTGCTTCTCTTCAATCATCTCAATGAGCTCGTTCATGCCTCTCTCAACAGACCTCATAAGAGTTGTGAAGACCTGAACACCTTCTCCTATCTCTATCCCTGCATTTTCCTTGCTGACGTTGACTGACCGTTTGATCTCCTGAATCTTCAGTCGTCTCTTCTGGATCATCTGCTGAATTTCAGCCTCTGTCTTCCCCAGCTCGGCCTTCTTCTCTTCATATTCTTCCTTCAGAGGAACAAAGTCATGTGTCTTGTGGTCTAAAACAGGGCAGAGCATGCAGACATATGTCTGGTCGGTCTTACAGAACAGCTCCAGAGGTTTATCGTGCTTCATACACATCCTGCCTTCCAGGTTCTCCACAGGGTCGATCAGCTGATGTCTTTTCAGGCCTGACACTGTCAGATGAGGCTCCAGGTGAGTCTCACAATAGGACGTTAGACACACCAGGCAGGACTTCAGGGCCCTCTGTTTGTTTCCAGTGCAGACGTCACAGGGAACTTCTCCAGGTTTGGCATCTTTTTGCTCTGAGCTGCTGCTTTTGTTGATTTTTTGTTGAGCTTCCTCTCTGAACTGAGCAACCATCTCAGAGATGAAAGTGTTGATGTGCAGTTCAGGTTTTGTGGTAAAAACATTTTTACACACGGGACAATGCCACAGGACATTGACATTCCAGTGTTCATTGATGCAGTTTTTGCAGAAGTTGTGTCCACATGATGTGGTGACAGGATCAGTGAACACATCCAGACAGATGGAGCACAGAAACTGATCTTCAGATCGCAGATAGTTCACAGCAGCCATATCTACACACTGGGAACACAAGTGAAAAAGTGTGAAAAAATTAAAACATAACTTGTTTTTTTCTGATAAAATGTTTGAGGAGGATCATTCTTTTTCTTACACAATTGGAACACTTGGGGACCTACTGTAGCTCAGCTGTGAAAATTAGCTGACTTTGCAGGAGAAGATGAACAGCCACCAGTAGAAAACAACCAGCCACATATTTAAAGGAGCTTACTCAGATGGAATATTTAAGAAGAAAACAAAGACTGAGCCAGGCTAACTGTTCAAAGTGGTGGGACTAAGTTCCTGTTTTGAAATTTGTCAGACTCCCAATTCATTTTTTTTAACTAATTATAGCTACTTATTTGGTTTACTTTTTAATATAACAGTAAAAATTTTCAGCTGTACGCACCAGTGTTTGTCAGAGAGACTGCAATGTTTGGGGAGAAAGGCCTGGGACTAAGTTCCTGTTTTGATATTTACCAGAAAGGCTCAAATATTGAGACACTACTCCAAAGTCAAGACAGGGAAGTCCCAATTGAAATCCTAAAGCCTAAAGTTTGGGTTTCAGGTCCTTGACAACTTATGTGTTTTTGACTACAGTTAATGCCATTGTAAAATGTAAACACCAACAGTGTCACAGTTAGTAGTATATTGGTATGTATACCATATTGGCCTGACTATAATTGAAAAAAGGGTGCTCTTCTTGAATTTGAGGACTAGACATTTAAATGTTGCTATGCATTAATAATAGCAGGTGGCACCTGTAAATAAAAAGTTCCCTTTTGACTGGAGTAAAGTAACTTGACAACTCCAGTGGTAGTAGTGACAAAGACAAAGATGCAGTGACTGTGCTGGCATTGGACAACAAGAACTCCAACAAGCTGACAAACCCACAGCCTGATGTATTATCACAGTAAACCGTTGTTTAGACTGAATTTTGCACAGGAACACAAACACTGGTGCATCTGAATGACTTATGGTTTTATATGGTATTGCTTGAGTGACAAAACCTTAAGGAAAATAACATTAACTGAATCATGCAGTTCCTGTCTTAGAACAGCTGACTTTAGTGTTAATGCTGGTTGTTGAAAAAGGGGAAGGATGTTCCAGTTTCTCTCAGCTACTTGACAGAGGACACATACCAACATTAAAAAGCAAAGAAAGTCTTCACAATGATGGGCATTTAAACTAATTATAGCTAATTATTTGCTGTGTCCCATATTTAACCAAATGAAAGGACACATAAAAAATATACAGGAAGCTCCCAATTGTGGCAGACATCATTTCACTTTTTAATGTAACAGTAAACATTATCAGCTGTACTCACCAGTGTTTGTCAGAGACTCTGCTATGTTGTGAAGAAAGTAGTGAAGTGATGTAGTCTTGTATTTTCTTTTAGAGAGGAACAGAGAGACTCATCTCGACGTCAGCTCTAGTGTGGCTCTGACAAACTTTCAGTTTCATTTGAGGAATTTTTGTTTAACCTTTCTGTCAGGTTCATACTAATCCCGCCTCCTTTGGAGGGTCAGGCACACTTTAAACCTCATTGGCCTTAACCCAAAGCTAAAAAGATCTGACTGGTTTAACATGTTGGTTGTAGTGTAGTTGTGGGTTGTACATATCTGGAGAGGAAGGGCTGCCTGAGAGTCTAATTTCAGAGAAAACAACAGTCTTTTCCTGCCCTTTTCATTGTTACTCTTCCTCTTTCTACAGCTCCGTTGCTGAAGTTTTGTTGCCTCCCTCAGGTTTGTAAATTATTTTAGTGACATATTTTTGGCCCAAGGATCACAGTGACTCACCCTGCAGGGAGTTAGACAGCATCTGGGGAAGTATACCTGGAGGTGCTTTATAAGCCAATTCTCCCGTTGCCCTGAGGCTCATCTGTGTGCAAACACAACTGCTAATCACACAGATGATAATATTACCTCTTCAAAGGGAAGGACAACTTCTCTGCAACTGCAACATTTTCAATGACAACCAAAGAAATTTGCTTATTTCAGTTTTTCATGGATGTAGCTATTGTTCTGGCTCTGGCACAGAAAGATAACGTCCCCATTCTTAATCCCACCTACAAAGCTCTGATTGGCTCAACAGGGTAATACCAGTTTAAGGTACTACCATAGGTACATATCGACATCCAAATCCTGCCATTAACAAGTCATCCTTCATGCTCAGGAGAACCCACTGCCATACATATAAATTGATACAATCTCCACTTTTCTTCCTAAATCTAATTATCTATTCTTTATAAATCTGTATGTCATACATACCAACCCTTGACTGGAATGTAGTTATACCTGTTACAACGTCACAAACCTCAAAAGGAAACAGAAAGTTTGTCAGAGCGACAGCCGAGCTGCAGTCGAGACAAGGACAATTAAGTAAGTAAATTAAGTCTTCAGGTCTTTTTCAACACAGCCGCATGTTTACAGTTTCAACAACCAGCATATATAAATAATCACAAATTACTTATTTTATATAATTATACAGTACAGTTAATAAAACTTTTATGCATAAAAGTTTTCTGTTGTTGTTTTTGTCAACTCCTTCACTTTTCTTCTCAGTGTGTAGATATGGCTGCCGTCAGCTGTCTGCTATCTGAAGATCAGTTTCTGTGCCCCATCTGTCTGGATGTGTTCACTGATCCTGTCAGCACATCATGTGGACACAACTTCTGCAAAAACTGCATCAACGTACACTGGGATACTAACGACCAGTACCTGTGTCCGATGTGTAAAAAGGTTTTCAACACAAGACCTGAGCTGCACGTCAACACTTTGTTCTCTGAGATGGCTGCTCAGTTCAGACAGTCAGCTCAACAGGAAGCCAGCAGCAGCAGCTCAGAGACACAAGTGTCCAAACCAGGAGAAGTTCCCTTTGAAATTCAGCAGATGATTCAGAAGAGACAACTGAAGATTCAGGAGATCAAACAGTCAGTCAACATCAGTGAGGAAGATGCAGAGAGAAAGATAGCAGAAAGTGTTCAGGTTTTCACTTCTCTGAAGGAGTCTGTTGAGAGAGGCCTGAACGAGCTCATTGACACTATCGAAGAGAAGCAGAATACAACAGAGAAACAGGCCGAAGCTTTCATCAAAGAGCTGGAACAGGAAATCTCTGAGCTGATGAAGAGAAGGACTGAGGTGGAGCAGCTCTCATGTACTGAAGACCACCTTCACTTTTCACAGTGTTTTCGATCTGTGAAAGCTTCACCACCTACCAAGGACTGGACAGAGGTCAACATCCATCCACCATTATATGAGGAGACAGTGGTGAATGCTGTGGCTCAGCTGGAGGAGACACTCAGTAAACAGATGAAGAAGCTGCTTGAAGCAGAGCTGAAGAGGGTCCAGCAGTATGCAGTGGATGTGACTCTTGATCCTGATACAGCAAATCCCTATCTCATCCTGTCTGCAGATGGGAAACAAGTGAATCCTGGTGAAGTGAAGAAAAATCTCCCAGACAACCCAGAAAGATTTTCTCTCAATCCTTGTGTTTTAGGAAAGCAGAGTTTCTCTTCAGGCAGATTTTACTTTGAGGTTCAGGTTAAAGGAAAGACCGAATGGGATTTAGGAGTGTGCAGAGAGTCGATCAACAGGAAGGGAGACATCCCACTGAGCCCAGAGGATGGTTACTGGGCTATATGGTTGAGGAGAAGAAATAAGTACAAAGCTCTTAATGACCCTCCAGTCCGTCTCTCTCTGAAGTCTCAGCCTCAGAAGGTGGGGGTGTTTGTGGATTATGAGGAGGGTCTGGTCTCATTCTATGACGTAGAAGCTGCAGCTCTTATCTACTGCTTTACTGTCTGCTCCTTCACTGAGAAACTCTTCCCATACTTCAACCCAGGTCTGAATGATGGTGGCAAAAATTCTCCCCCACTGGTCCTCTCTCCTGAGTAGACAGATCATTCAGATTCATCCAGAATTTCATTCACAGTCACATTTATCATAATCTCCTAGATTACATCATCTTCTTATTCTTATTCCACTCATGACAAATGATAATAATCAATAACTCTGTTTGTAAGATACAACAATATGGGACTTGGGGACATTTGTTTATAATTGCAAAAACATTTATGAACCAGTTATTACTATATAAGAAACTAATGTTTAGTCTGTCGCTAATACAAATTTACCATATACTTTATTGTATTAAATAAACATATTCATTTGAGTTTTGGATTATTAGTTGAAAAACGCCATAATACTATGCAGACAAATAGAGTGCATAGCATAACTCTGCGGCCCGAGTGCTTACCAAGACCAGAAAGACAGAACACATTAGACCTGTTTTAAAGTCCTTATATTGGTTACCCGTTAGTTTCCGTATTGATTTTAAATTTCTTTTACTTGTTTTTAAAGCACTTCACAGTCTGACACCGGCACATCTGTCTCACATGCTTACAGCATACGAACTGTTACGGCCCCTCAGGTCCTCTGGCACGAGTCTGTTAGTTGTTCCAAGTGCAGGACTAAAACTTTTGGTGAGGCAGCTTTTAGCTTTTATGCCCCGAGCCGCTGGAGCAGTCTACCTCTTCAGCCAGGCTTTTAATTAAGACTGGTTTGTAGACATTATTTACTTTATTTTATTCGCTTATTTTATTGTATTTATGATTGATTTTATTTGTTTTTATTTTGCTGTCTTTTTAAATAGTTTATCCAGTTTTTAGTCCAGTTTTTATCTAACTATTTTATTCTGTCTATTATGGTCTACACTGCTGTCTTATTATGTTTTCAGTCATATGTGAAGCACTTTGAACTGCGCTAACCTGTATGAAAGGGGCTATACAAATAAAGATTGATTGATTGATAGCAGGGAGGGTGGTTTGGGATTTCTTGTTGATGATATTTGAAATGGTTTGGTTGTTGATACTGTAAAAGAAATACTACAAAGCTGAGTTTGTCTTCATTTTCATTTAACCTGTAACTCTTAATATCTATAATAAAATAATCAACCTTATCGACAGTATCAGTTTTCATGGCTTTGTTTGAAATCTGCTCTGTCACAGGATCAAAATATATGAATGTTTTTTTTCTAATAAACTGTTGGTTTTAACTACAGTAGTACAAATGATCAAATTAACCATGTGATGTTTGCTACATACTGTATGTGTGAATCTCCTCATGAAAATGTATGTTTATTACAAAGTCAAATGTCACTCACAGATTATTTTATCTTCTGCCTTTAAACTTCAACATGATTCCTGTTTCAAAGACAGTTTTTATGCTGAATTCAGTTTTAGTTAACATCCTATTTTAATCTGACGGTGCTGAGAAATGACTCACGTCCTGTTTCTGTGGTTTTGCCACAAGGTTCATTCGTGAGTCATGGCCAAAGAAACCAAAATGTGGTTTAACACAAAGTGGTGGTTATTTTAATGAAATAAAACTGACAATACTATATTCAAGCTGAGCTGAACTAATGATAAGATTGTTGGTATGTCTTGTTGTAAAAATACATGTCCTATGGGCGGACCAGAAGCAGGACAGAAAACCTCACCAACAGAACAGACAGAGCAACACTCAGAGGTTCAACGTCACAATACTGAAATGAAACTGAATGTTTGTCAGAGCGACAGCAGAGCTGTAAGTAAGAAGAGTGTTTTTGTTTCCGTTTAAAGAAAAAATTAACTTCAAGACTTTCTCAGCAACACAACAGAGTCTCTGAAATACGGTGAGTACAGCTGATAATAATTACAGTTTTAACAACAAATTAACTTCAGCTCTTTTTTCTTTGTTTTTTCTCTACTCAGAAAGTTCCATCTTTTTATTTTATGCCAGCAATCAAAAATTTTTGCTAAAAAAGAGTGGGTTATACTTTATTTGGAGAGTCTGCCTACAGATAGTTTATACAGCTAATTAGTTGAGATTCAACAATTCAACTGTTCCACAAATAAAACCATTTTCTGATATTACACCACTAAAGGTCCAGTGTGTAACATTTAGGAGGAGCTTTTGGCAGAAATGGAATATATTATTCATAAATATGTTTTCATTAGTTTATAATCACCTGAAAATCAGAATTGTTGTATTTTCGTTACCTTAGAATAAGCCCTTCATATTTACAGATAGAGTGGGTCCCCTTCCACGGAGGTCACCATGTTGCACCACCATGTTTCTACAGTAGCCCAGAACGGACAAACCAATCACTGGCTCTAGATAGGGCCTTTCGCGTTGTTTTGCGAGTTTCATGCCACTGTAGTTTCTCCTACACACTTGGAAGGGGAGGGTGAGGCGAGCGGTATTCAAATGGTTGCAAACTGCAATTTCACCGCCACTAACACTACACACTGCTCCTTTAAGGTTTGGTTAGGTTTAGGCACAAAAAACATCTTGGTTAGGGTATGTTCGAAACTGTTGAAATGTTACAAATACTCATTGTTTAATATATTTTAACTAACAGCCCACAAATAAGGCAACACACTCAGTGTCCCAGGTACAATAATGTGATTGTGGGGTAACAAAACAAGAAGTCTGGGAATAAATGTGGTAACCGTTTGGGAATTATGAAGATCTTGTAAATCAGTTAAAGTGTAAATATTTTTTAATAACAGACATTAAACAATTTAATTTCTCTATAATTACTGTGTTCAAAAGGGTCAAAAGCACTTTTAATTTGACTGCCCTATCTAGTAGGCTGATTCAGTTTTTTGTTAATGAAGTTAGTGTCCCATGAACATTTTCCACCCCACATTTACAAAAACATTACACCGAATTTGTGGGCTGTAGTGTAAAACTTTACCACAGATAAGCAAGAATTCTGCAGTTAAAATGTTGTTTTTTCACACTTTGATTTTTGTTCTCAGTGTGTAGATATGGCTGCTGTGAACTATCTGCGATCTGAAGATCAGTTTCTGTGCTCCATCTGTCTGGATGTGTTCACTGATCCTGTCACCATACTATGTGGACACAACTTCTGCAAAAACTGCATCACTCAACACTGGGATACTACTGACCAATGCCAGTGTCCCGCATGTGCAAAGCTTTTCCACATAAGACCTGAGCTGCGGGTCAATACTTTTATCTCTGAGATGGCTGCTCAGTTCAGACAGTCAGCTCAACAGGAAGCCAGCATCAGTCGCTCAGAGACACAAGTGTCCAAACCAGGAGAAGTTCCCTGTGACGTCTGCACTGGAACCAAACTGAAGGCCTTGAAGTCCTGCCTGGTGTGTCTGGTCTCCTACTGTGAGACTCACCTGGAGCCTCATCTGATAGCTTCAGGCCTGAAAAGACATCAGCTGATCGACCCTGTGGAGAACCTGGAAGACAGGATGTGTACGAAGCACGATAAACCTCTGGAGCTGTTCTGTAAGACCGACCAGACATGTGTCTGCGTGCTCTGCCCTGTTTTAGACCACAAGACACATGAGTTTGTTCCTCTGAAGGAAGAATATAAAGAGAAGAAGGCCGAGCTGGGGAAGACAGAGGCTGAAATTCAGCAGATGATCCAGGAGAGACGACTGAAGATTCAGGAGATCAAACGCTCGGTTGACCTCGGTAAGGAAGATGCAGACAGAGAGATCGCAGAAGGTGTTCAGGTCTTCACTTCTCTGAAGGAGTCTGTTGAGAGAGGCCAGGCCAATCTCATCCACACGATCAAAGAGAAGCAGAAAACAACAGAAAAACAGGCTGAAGCTTTCATCAAAGAGCTGGAAGAGGAAATCTCTGAGCTGATGAAGATAAGGACTGAGGTGGAGCAGCTCTCACACTCTGAAGACCACCTCCATCTTCTCCAGAGTTTCCAGTCCCTAAACACCCACCACCCGCCACCCACCAAGGACTGGACAGAGGTCAGCATCCATCCACCATCATATGAGGGGTCTGTGGTGAGAGCTGTGGCTCAGCTGGAGGAGACACTCAGTAAACAGATGAAGAAGCTGCTTAAAGCAGAGCTGAAGAGGGTCCAGCAGTATGCAGTGGATGTGACTCTTGATCCTGATGCAGCAAATCCTGAACTCATCCTGTCTGATGATGGGAAACAAGTGAATCATGGTGATGTAAAGAAGAATCTCCCAGACAACCCAGAAAGATTTTCTACGAGTCTCTGTGTTTTAGGAAAGCAGAGTTTCTCTTCAGGCAGATTTTACTTTGAGGTTCAGGTTCAAGGAAAGACTGAATGGGATTTTGGAGTGTGCAGAGAGTCGATCAACAGGAAGGGACTAATCACACTGAGCCCTGAGGATGGTTACTGGGCGATATGGTTGAGGAATGGAAATGAGTATGAAGCTCTTGATGACCCTGATGTCCGTCTCTCTCTGAAGTCTCAGCCTCAGAAGGTGGGGGTGTTTGTGGATTATGAGGAGGGTCTGGTCTCCTTTTATGACGTAGAAGCTGCAGCTCTTATCTACTGCTTTACTGGCTGCTCCTTCACTGAGAAACTCTTCCCATACTTCAACCCAGGTCTGAATGATGGTGGCAAAAATTCTCCCCCACTGGTCCTCTCTCCTGAGTAGACAGATCATTCAGATTCATCCAGAATTTGATTCAGTCACATTTATCATAATATCCTAGTTTACATCATCTTCTTATTCTAGTTCCACTCATGACAAATGATCGATAATAATCAATAACTCTGTAAGATACAACAATATGGGACTTGGGGAAATTTGTTTGTTTTTGAGTGCTAAGAAAATAATCATCGTTTTATCTTTTTTTAAATGATGGTTGCTCAAATTTTACTACCCAGAACAGCAGTATATTAGCTTCATGAAGAGAAAACTAACTCCAAGGTTCATCTTTGTATTACTGAAACAGCTTTTATATGAATTTATATAATGGTAAATGTACATAAATGACCACGTACTGTATGTTTGCACTATTTGATTTATTTATTGTTAAATTCAGCTGCACTTGCTATGTGTTGTCTTGAAAAAAGCATTTAATATATACAGTGGTGTGCAAAAGTGTTTGCCCCCTTCCTGATTTCTTATTTTTTTGCATGTTTGTCACACTTAAATGTTTCAGATCATCAAACAAATTTAAACATTAGTCGAAGATAACACAAGTAAACACAAAATGCAGTTTTTAAATGAAGGTTGTTATTATTAAGGGAAAACAAAATCCAAACCTACATGGCCCTGTGTGAAAAAGTGATTGCCCCCTAAACCTAATAACTGGTTGGGCCACCCTTAGCAGCAACAACTGCAATCAAGCGTTTGCGATAACTTGCAATGAGTCTTTTACAGCGCTGTGGAGGAATTTTGGCCCACTCATCTTTGCAGAATTGTTTTAATTCAGCCACATTAGAGGGTTTTCGAGCATGAACTGCCTTTTTAAGGTCATGCCACAGCATCTCAATAGGATTCAGGTCAGGACTTTGACTAGGCCACTCCAAAGTCTTCATTTTGTTCTTCGTCTTCGTCTGTCAGCCTCACTAGAATGCTGTATCAAATTCACATCTGAATCCATGTAAGGTTCGGCCACAGACAACATTCGCAAACAGTTTGCTCAACCGTAATTCTTGACTCTGCTTAAATATTTAACAAACAAATAAACTCTTTGATTAGTAGCAACTTCTTTCACATTAGGTTGATAATAAATGTAACCTCTCCTCTCTGATCTGGAGCCAGTCTTGCATGCTTTTATTACTTCACGTCTTGGCTACTGTAACTCTCTTTATGTGGGAATGTGTCAGGAGAATGTGCAGCAGTGTGACTGCTCACTGGTACCAAAAGAGAGACCAGATGTATGTTCTACTTTAAAATTTTCTGTAAAGTAATTTGATGAATACAAAGCTCAGGAGTCCCCACAGTCTATGTTTAAGTGTGATTCTTAGACTTTGCTAAAACTAGTTTTAAACACAGCATCTGCACTGCAGTACTCTCATATTCAATTATGAGAAGGGGTGAAATAACATAGTTATTGGACGTAACTCCAGTTCTATAGGTATGTGAGGAGATCACTGTTGCTCTATATCACAAAGTAAATGAAAGAATGTAAACACAGTAACTGTGAGTAATATATATACTTAAAGCATGATGCAGCCATGATACATCTGTCTAGTGTTGTGGTGGTGATATCAACGGAAGAAGTCCAACACGTAACTATAAATCAACAGCTACACCAAAGGTAAATACAGCAGGACTCCTGTTAACCCCTTGCGTCAAACATGAATCCAGTTTAATATGAACATACCAAGCAGGGTGTAATGCTTTGCAGTGTCATGTGCAGCAGGCCGGTCTAGCTGACTCTGTTAGGGTAGTAAAGTAGAATCAATAACAGATAGACGTCATTCTTTCATGGTTTGCTGCTGAGCAGGTAGCGTACAGCGGGTTTATCAGAGCTGTTTGCTGAAAACAGCTGCCTGCTGCTGCTGGAAACGATGATGATGAGAGCACTGAGACCGAACCAGACAAGAAATGTGCCATAAAACCAAAATAATGAGATAAAAGAGGCTAAAAACTCAGTTGCTTTTTCTTTTATCATTGAAAGACCTTTGGAGACCTTGTGCTTTGTTTCTGAGGAACTGTTTTGTGCTTTGGACAGTTCATCCTGACTTGCAGATTGAAGATGGAGATTGCAGCAGAAATACAGAAGGAAGCGCAGGGTCAGGTCACTGCCTCCTACACTCGTGCTGTGAGTTAACTCTGACAGCAGGAGATGGCTGCTGGTTGTTTAGCCTCGTTATAGCATAAGTGTTTACTAAGTTGAGATTTACACATCACTAAAGTAAAACAGGTTGCACCACACAAACTAGTTCTAGTTGTCACTAAATATTTACTCCTTCGTACTAAATTGAGATACATTCTAGCCCGATGTTAAAAAGATGTAAATGCATCTGTAGCTCCAAGACACATACTTCATCTTTTTTACCTCCCATGTGTAACTTTATGAAGAAGTCTGTGGAGAGACCAGTCACACACCAAGACCAGTTTTCATGCTAAGCTAACCACGTCCCATTTCCAGCTCTGCACTTTACACACAGACATGAGACTGATATTGATCTTACAATTTCACTTCTGGAAAGAAAGAAAATATACTTATTTCCCAAAATGTTTAACTATTCCTTTAAGTAACAGAGCATACAATCATGTTTCACAAAACATTATTTTTTGCATGGAAGTTTTCCTAGAATGAATACATTCTGCATACATGCAGCAAACCACCAAAACACACTAACAAATACACATCTACCACCATATCCCACGTTATGGCTGATGTGTTGCAAACAGTTTCCTGCTAAAACAACCAGAAGACATCTGGAGTTGTGTTTGTTTCCACCTGATGAATGTAAGTCCAATATTCACTCTCTTTTTAGCATTTTTTTGGTTGCACCAACTACTGAGAAAAACATCGGACTCTTTAGTTGCCAGATGCTCCACTTTCTTCACCAGCTAGTCTCTAACTGTGTCTGCTGTTTGCTGCTGAGCAGGTAGCGTACAGCAGGTTTATCAGAGCTGTTTGCTGAAAACAGCTGCCTGCTGCTGCTGGAAACGATGATGATGAGAGCACTGAGACCGAACCAGACAAGAAATGTGCCATAAAACCAAAATAATGAGATAAAAGAGGCTAAAAACTCAGTTGCTTTTTCTTTTATCATTGAAAGACCTTTGGAGACCTTGTGCTTTGTTTCTGAGGAACTGTTTTGTGCTTTGGACAGTTCATCCTGACTTGCAGATTGAAGATGGAGATTGCAGCAGAAATACAGAAAGAAGCGCAGGGTCAGGTCACTGCCTCCTACACTCGTGCTGTGAGGTAACTCTGACAGCAGGAGATGGCTGCTGGTTGTTTAGCCTCGTTATAGCATAAGTGTTTACTAAGTTGAGATTTACACATCACTAAAGTAAAACAGGTTGCACCACACAAACTAGTTCTAGTTGTCACTAAATATTTACTCCTTCGTACTAAATTGAGATACATTCTAGCCCGATGTTAAAAAGATGTAAATGCATCTGTAGCTCCAAGACACATACTTCATCTTTTTTACCTCCCATGTGTAACTTTATGAAGAAGTCTGTGGAGAGACCAGTCACACACCAAGACCAGTTTTCATGCTAAGCTAACCACATCCCGTTTCCAGCTCTGCACTTTACACACAGACATGAGACTGGTATTGATCTTACAATTTCACTCCTGGAAAGAAAGAAAATATACTTATTTCCCCAAAAGTTGAACTTTTGCTTTAAGTAACATACCTGACTGCCTCTTCCACCACTGCACACTGCAAAATAAGCAAGATTCATTTTAAACCTGTCAACAAGTCTCGCTCTGCTCCTCTGGTCTAGTGTCACCTTGGCTGTCTGCTAGACATTGAATATTTCCAGTTTTATCTTGTTAACTCTTATCTCCTCTCATTACAGACCACTTCACTTCCTGCTCCTGGCGTGTCTCCCACCAGTTCTGATTACATGCTCCGCCTTAATTACAGGCACCTGTGCCACATTACGTGCATCTACCTGTGTATATTAGCTCCCTGCCTTCAGTCGGCAGACAGTTTGTTGATGTACATTCGTAGTCTCATGTTCCTGCATTCTGTCTCCTTTGGATCTTGTTTTGCCTGCCTCTATTGGACTTGTTTGTTATGTTATTTCCTGACTGTCTGGCTGTGTACCAAACCTGCATCTTGGAAAGTAAAGACTTACCTCCTGGTGTCCTGGTGTCTGCATGTCTGAGTCCTCAGTGCCAGATTACCAGTTGTAACAGTACAAACTGGCCATCAATATGGACTCAGCAGATGCCGACTCGGTACATGTGGCCCTTCGTGCTCATCAGGAGCAACTCACCGCGGTCTGTGCAGGAATGAGGGAGCTTTCCAAGTGGCACAAGAACTTCCAGACCTCCATCAGCAGTTAATTTAGTCAGATGAGCAATCTGCTACAGGTCCTGATGGATCGTGTTGAGTCCCGGTTCCTACCACCTTCTGCGGCCACACCGGCACTGGCGCTAAGTCTGGCCTCCCCTCTTATTTCCCCGGTGGCTCCTGTTTCTGCAGTGTCTTCTCCTCCTCCGGCCATCCACCTTTCCAGACCAGAGCCCTTTTCAGAAGACACCAAAACTGCTGGCCTTTTCTGGTTCAGTGTAGTCTGCACTTCGAGCTCCAAGCTGCTGCTTTCCCCATGCTTTCCCCTTGAAGGTAGCCCACCTGATGTGCCCGCAACAAGGTGTCGCGTCGCCTTCCCCCTGGACTCCTGCAGCCGCTTCCTGTCCCACATCACCCCTGGTCAGACATCTCCTTGGATTTCGTCACAGGATTGCCTCCCTCAAAAGGTAACACCACTGTGCTTACGGTGGTGGACAGATTCTCTAAAATGGTACACTTCATTCCCATGTTGAAGTTGCCTTGCTCTCTTTTGGGTGCCACCGTCAGTCTCACTTCTGGTTATCACCCCCAGTCTAATGGACAGATGGAGCGTCTCAACCAGGAGCTGAAGACCTGTCCACGCTGTCTCGTCTCCCAGAACCGCACCACTTGGTTCAAACATCTGATATGGGTTGAGTACGCTCATAACACCCTTCCTTGTTCCTCCTCTGGACTTTCTCTCTTTCAATGTGCCTACAGCTATCAGCCTCCCCTGTTTTCTGATCAAGGGTGGAGGTCTCTGTTCCTTCTGCGCAGGCTTTGGTTCAACGTTGTCGCTGCATCTGGGCCGGGGCCCGTCAGATCCTACTGAGGAGTGCGGACCTGTACAAGATGTTGTCGGATCATCATCGGACTCCAAGCCCCTGCCTATGGTCGGTCAGAGGGTATGGCTGTCCACCCAGGATCTCCCCTTGTGGGTGGAATCCAGGAAGCTGGCTTCTTGCTTTATTCCAAGGCTGTTCGCCTCATACTCCCTAGGGCAGGGCTGTTCATTTACAAATTCAATTGGGCCAGATTTTAAAACCAGGAAATGTGAATGGGCCAGACATTTTCAGCAGCCTATTTAAAACTTTTTTTAGGTTTTTGATAATGACAAATTTTAAACAAATGCAAATGAATGTAATAAAAAATAGCAGGCATTTGGAAAAGCTACTAAGCGTGGTCGGAACTCACATGAGAAAACGTTGATTTGTTATGATTGACGGTGTCGCTACATCCGTAAACATCCTACCCAGTCGGTACTGCGCATGTGCAACTCTCAACAGAGATGAGGAAGGAAGGAAGCAAGATGTCTCACCGGTTAGCTGCTTCCATACACTATATATGTAATTTACTTATTTTGTCATATATCAGTTTTATGTATGCTGGTCCACTCTGAGGTTGCCTCTGGGCCGAATGTGGCCCGAGGGCCGCCAATTGAATAGGCATGCCCTAGTCTTGCCTCCAGACCCCCACCGCCCACTCTTCAAAGGGGGTCTGGTTTATTCTGTTAAGCACCTTCTGGCCATGGGCCGGCAGGGAAGGGGACGCCATTATCTGGTGGACTGGGAGGGATATGGTCCAGAGGAGAGGTCATGGATTCCCGCCAGCAATGTTGTGGACCCTGTTCTTATCGGGGACTTTCATCGCCACCACCCTGACCAGCCTGGGATGTCAGGTGCCGTCCCTGAAAAGTCTAATTTTAATAAAAGTAACCACAGTTATTTTGCTAGTTGCTCCACAACTTCATGCCTATATTTTCTGCTATGATCTGTAGTGAAAAACATCATTTTTAAAAACTTTTTTCCCTTGATTTGCAAAATTATAGGACAGACCACTTAAATAAATCTTCAGTTAGGTTATTAAAACCCTTAATTATTAACGGTAGAATAAGCAGGATTTTCCTAAGAACCTTATGACCCACTAGAAGTGTGTGGCAGTGTCTGTATCTGCAGAGACCTTGCCCTCGGCCTGTATTTATTTAGTTTCTTATTATTTTGTTGTGTTTGGGTTGTTTCTGGGCATCAACCTTTGGGCAGTGGTGTGTAGCCCCCAGCCAACAACAGCGCGCAGGCCGTGAGGTCCGGACTGTATAAAAACGTAGCGAGCAGGTTACATCGCTGTCTCCGTCTCTCTGCTGTGCTCTCTGTTTGTGTCGTGGATGTATCTCCAGCGCTAGCACAGGCACAGCGCTAAAACAGTTTGGCGATAGGTCTGGCTATGCAGACTGTGGATGTATAAAGAGCTGCAGGTCTGTCTGTTGGACCGAGGGCGGTGAAGAGCTACACAAACATCACTCACGCAGAGCAGAGAGCAGAAAGGCCGGGGACAGGACGAAGTGTGTGCGCTTCGGCTGAATTCACACGAACGAAACCGCCGTGAAACAATCAGAAAATGACGTTTAATTTCTCCGATTCACTGCTTTGTTCTCACTAACACCGCTCCCTCTCTTCATTCGTTCTCTAGCTTGCTCTGTCTCTCGCCCGTTGAGCTGGAGAGGAGGGGCCAACTTTGAATTGTGTGTTTACAACCAGCAACCGACGAATCCTACTTATTCTGCCTTTAATGTAAGAGCAGACTCTGGAGCATGAGCATCCTTTAAGGAACAAATTTGACTGTTTTATCCCTCAAAGCAAGAACAGCTAGAAGTGTTGCCACAGTTGGTAATTATGGCACAATAGAAATAAACATAAAAACATGAATATGTATATAAATTACCTCACACTCGAGGCTCGTACACCAGCTAGTGTCAACACAGAGTTAAGCGAAGTGTGTGTATGAGTACCATAGATTGCTTTGTCTCCTCCCATTGGTTGCATCAGAGACACTGGAGACAGACTGGTGAAGAACCTAATGTGCTGATTCTCTACACAAGCAATTATATAAATACACACAATTGCTCTGCGCTCTCAGCCTCGTCCTTTTCAGAAGCATCTTTTGAGGCCAAGTTATTCTCTTTGGAGCTCATCTGAAGTTGTTCTTTCTGACTAATTAAGCCCCTGTTCTCCCTCTCCAAATCTTCGAGTAGAGGTCCAGCCATATCCATGGTGCTGGTCCTTGAGGTCACAAATGTCTTTGCAGAGGACCTTTTCCCGCTCAGTGGCCCTCAGCTGCTCCCTGGCTCGCAAGTCTTTTTCTCTTTGGAGATTTTAATCTTTCTAGTTTATGGTTATTGTCACGGATACGCCAGGCTCCACCATCTGCTAATCAAGCACACCTGCTCCCCATCAGCACCCAATCACAGCCAGCACAAAAGGGCCAACACTCACCTCAGCCAGTTGTCCGACCTTGTTTGGTACAACGACTCCCCATGCGACTCTGCATATTCCCTACGTCCCTTCTCCAGCGATCTGCTTCTCCAGCGATCTCCATGCCAGCGAGTCTTCCCTCCAGCGGCCTTCCCCATCTCCATACCTGCACACCTGTCTTCACCATCTGTAACCTAATAAAGAACCATCTGTCTCCATATCAGTGTCTCCTGCCTGTCTGTCTGTAACAGTTATTGGTTTCTGTAAATAGTTAAACTGCTGACATATCACAGCTGCATTCAGTTGTACTGTGCACTTTGTATATTGTTTGTTCATTTTGTATATCACAATTACATCCCTTCTTAGTATCACCAGCCCATTTTTATAAAAAATTAGCACCAGGAGCACTCGTCCAGCCCTGTCGAGGTAGCCTCTCTTCTACTAGCTTCATCTGCCTTTCTTAAAAAGAGTAAATTGTAACTGTAAACTGTAGTTTTCTGTCCATATTTGAAGATTCCTACTTTATTGCCACTGTACTGGCTCGTACAATAAGAACACAACTCATTTTAAACAAAGATAAAGTGTGTGAAGTGTGAAGACAGAGGTTGTTGTATAGCTAGTCTTTCTCTCAAGGCAATATTCTTTCACTGAATGAAGCAGAAGTCGACTCACTGTCGTAAGATGCCATTCACAATCGTAGCGAGCCTGTTCTGGTCCACAGTAGCCAGACTGTTTTCAGCGGACAGGAAGAAGGCCAGCATCACTGCCATCCAGCACAGGCCAGCCATCTGCACACAGAAACAAAACATCGTACAGAGGATTAAAAACAGGTATAGTATGTGGAAAGTATGTCGTCTGCAGGTGTTCACAGTAAATGAAATCTTTCACATTAAATGCAGTAATTGGGTTCTACATTCACATTTAGACTTTTACAAAGTACTTCGTAGGTGCTATTGATTTCATTAAGTAACGCTGAAACAAGTCGTTTGGAAAAAGTCAGCAATGTTTTCCAGCTCTCACTTTCTCTGGACATCAGCAGATTTAACAGTCAATGTAATAAATACCTTGATTCACATTACTTCACTAGAATAGCCAAAGAATTATATTTTTTTAGAAACAATGAGGAGTGCCCACAGTGTAATGAAGTAATAAAAGAAGTAAAATAGAAGAAGGCCAGCATCACTGCCATCCAGCACAGGCCAGCCATCTGCACACAGAAACAAAACATCATACAGAGGATTAAAAACAGGTATAATATGTGTAAAGTATGTCGTCTGCAGGTGTTCATACAGTATTGCATTGATCTTTCACATTAAATTGAAGTTCTATAAATGTCAGTATTTTATCTACTGTTTTTTCCCAATATTGATGGGGGACTAGTGTAGACATTATGAACATTTTGGGTTCTAAGATTTAACAAAAAAGGTTTAAGAACCCCTGCCTTGAGATTTCTGAGGAAATCACTCAGTGTTACTATATTGTTTTATGCATTATTCCAAGTTAATTATAACTGAAAACAAAAAATATTGAAATTTAGTTTTTTCCCTCACGCAGTCTTTAATATTGTAATACAGCGTGATGCATTGAATATTAATTTGATTATTGTCAATACTGTAAAGATATTCTTATTAATATTGACACTGATTTTGTAATCTCACATGTAATTGTGCCGCTTGCTTCAGTATCTCAGTGCATGAATTGTTAGGGCGTATTGGTCCACAATGGTGCCATCTGGTGGTGCAAAGTGAACTGCATGATGTGAGTCTGAATTAAAACCCAAATACATTCACTGGTGATCACCCACATAATGGAAAAGTAACGCAAGTACTGTACTTAAGTACAATTTTGAGGAACTTATACTCCACTTGAGTATTTCCAATTTATGGTACTTTATACTTTTACTATACTTACTTTACTCCACTACATTTCAGAGGGAAATAGGCCTATTGTACGTTATACTCCACTATTATTTTACAGCCATAGTTAATAATTAGTTTGATTTTACATACAAAATATAAGATTAACTTATAAATAAACAAGATCCATTATGGCGGATTATTTTAGAGTTATTTAATAAAAAGATCATCTTTTGGGGCCTCCATAATTTAACACTCTGAAAGGGGCCATTATGCATAATTGTTACAGCCTGTCATGTTCTCACCAGCCACTACACTACACACACCGCACTCCCTCACCCGACTACTAATTCCAATCACCTGTCACTCATTACACACCTGCACCTTATCAGCACTCCACTCCCCTATAAAGCACTACCCCTCACCTCAGTCAGTGTCCGGTCTCGTTGAAACGAGGACAGATCTCCAGATCCTGCTTCCACAACGCCACGGACTCACCTACGTCTCTGCAGAACGCCTACTCATCTCCAGAGCCCCGATCCCGGTCCCGACCATCTCCAGTCTCCAGTGTGCTTCGCTCCAGATCCCAGTCCCCTGTATCTCAACTCTCCAGTGTGTGTCTCCTCTAACTCAGAGCTCTTCTACTACCAGGGAAAGGACGGTAGCATTATCAGCTGCACATTTCCATTGTTTCCAATAAACTCTCTCAGTCTCCTCTTGGTGTCTCCGGTCTCTTCTGTCCGTAACAATAATAGGTACTTTGGATACTTTAAGTAAGTTTTGCTGGTAATATACTTTTACACAAATAGAACTGTGAATGCAGGACGTGTAACTTCAGACAGAGTTACAGAGTAACTTCTACATTGTGGTATTGCTACTTTTACTTGAGTAAAGGATCTGAAAGCTGAGGACAGACTGAATAGGCTACAATGTGCGGAGCTTGAGTCAAATGAAGAATATCACCTGACTGATGGTGTCCAAAGCTTCAAAGGTCACTGGGGCTTCGGAAAGCGCTTCATTCAGTTTGACAGTTTTACAGCTAAACGATGTGATCAGCTCATTGGAGAGGAGAATAACAGAAATATCAGAATCAGAATCAGAAATACTTTATTGATCCCCGAGGGGAAACTCTTTTGTTACAGCTGCTCAATCACGTCACGTCAGCGCACACAGGAACAGAAGTACTAAGCAAATCAGAATATAATACACTATAATACAGGTAAGATCAATAAATTACAAAGTGGATATAAGTATAAAATTAAAATACGTGTAAAGTACAAAGTGGATTTACCAGTTGATAAGTATGTACAGTATAATAATACAATGTAAATATAAGTAATAAGTAATAGTGCAATAATGAGTACTGTCAAGTTAAGTGTAGCTTATTAAGATGATTATGAGACGGTGGATATTGCACAGCAGTAATATAAGTATGAATAAATATCAATAAACAGGGAATTTTAAACTGAAAAGAGTATATTGCACAGAGTAATACACAGAATATTGCACAATTATTCAAGTATTGCAGAGATGTTAATGATCAATGTCCAGTTTAGTGACTTCGTGTCATACAGACTGACACTTAGAGGGAGGAGTTAAAGAGTCTGATGGCCACAGGCAGGAATGACTTCCTGTGGCGCTCTGTGGTGCATTGTGGGGGGATGAGTCTTCCGCTGAAGGTGCTCCTTTGTTTGACCAGCACATCATGGAGCGGGTGGGAGACGCTGTCCAAGATGGCGTGTAGTTTGGCCAGCATCCTCCTCTCTGACACCACCGCCAGAGAGTCCAGCTCCACCCCCACAATGTCACCGGCCTCACGGATCAGTTTGTTGAGCCTGTTGGCGTCCGCTGCCCTCAGCCTGCTGCCCTCAGCCTGCTGCCCCAGCATGCAACAGCATACAGGATAGCACTGGCCACCACAGACTCATAAAACATCTTCAGCATTGTCCGGCAGATGTTGAAGGACCTCAGCCTCTTCAGGAAACAGAGGCGGCTCTGGCCCTTCCTGTAAACAGCCTGAGTGTTCTTAGCCCAGTCCAGTTTATTGTCCATGTGTACTCCCAGGTACTTGTAGTCCTCTACCATGTCCACACTGACCCCCTGGATGGAAACCGGGGTCACTGGTGCCTTGGCCCTCCGTAGATCCACAACCAGCTCCTTAGACTTTGTCGCACTGAGCTACAGATGGTTCTGCTCGCACCATGAGACAAAGTTCCCCACCACAGCCCTGTACTCAGTCCCATCACCACCGCTGACCCATCCCACCACAGCAGAGTCATCAGAAAACTTCTGAAGGTGGCAGGACTCTGTGTGGCGGCTGAAGTCCGTGGTGTAGATGGCGAAGATGGCGATGTACATAAGAAAGACGTAATCTTAAGTGTGAGAACATTTCTTCCTGATACCAAGTAATAATGTAATAAAAGTAATAGGCTAATTTAATTAATATTATTCTCTAATCACATCACATTACAACTATGAAATCAACCAAGCAATCAATCGAGCCGAGTTTATTAGTTGACCTAAACCATGACAACCCAGAGTTGAGACCAGGACGCAGAGTCGCAGTCCTAGTCTGGCAAGATAGTCTTGAAACATATAGGAAGGCCCTCCGTAATGCCAGAGCAGCATCATTAATAGAGGAAAATAAGAACAACCCCAGGTTTCTTTTCAGCGCTGTAGCCAGGCTGACAGAGTCACAGCTCCATTGAGCCATGTATTCCTATAGCCCTCAGTAGTAACGACTTCATGAGCTTCTTTAAATAAAAAAAGAGAAAATAATCATCACGTCCTGCCCTCAACTCGTAACAATTATGTATCTTCAAACACAGGAACCTTAGAAACAGCTGTAAAACCTGATATATTTTTAGACTGCTTTTCTCCTATAGACCCTCTTCAACTAACTTCAACGATCTCTTCATCTAAGACATCAACCTGTCTCTTAGACCCCATCCCAACTAGGCTGCTAAAAGTTAGCGCTTCTTTACTGGATATGATCAATCTGTCTTTGTACCACAGTCCTTTAAAGTAGATTTTACTTTGAGGTTCAGGTAAAAGGAAAGACTGAATGGGACTTTAGGAGTGTGCAGAGAGTCGATCGACAGGAAGGGAGACCTCACACTGAGCCCTGAGGATGGTTACTGGGCAATATGGCTGAGGAATGGAAATAAGTACAAAGCTCTTAATGACCCTCCAGTCCGTCTCTCTCTGAAGTCTCAGCCTCAGAAGGTGGGGGTGTTTGTGGATTATGAGGAGGGTCTGGTCTCCTTTTATGACGTAGAAGCTGCAGCTCTTATCTACTGCTTTACTGTCTGCTCCTTCACTGAGAAACTCTTCCCATACTTCAACCCAGGTCTGAATGATGGTGGCAACCTCTGGTCCTCTCTCCTGAGCAGACAGATCATTTTATTTTATACAGTTAAGACTCCAGACTCGATCACATTCATCATAATCTCCTAGATTACATCATCTTCTTAGTCTAATTCCACTCATGACAAATGATAACAATCAATAACTCTGTTTGGAAGATACAAAAATACGGGACTTGGATGCATTTGTTTATAACTGCACAAACACTTACCTGTGAATCTGCTACTACCAAGAAACACATTGATAAATCTTAATTTTATGTTTATTATAAGTTAATAAACAAAAATAAGAGCACAGCTAAAATGTTTAGCCTAATGTTGCTAAATCAATTTCACCATATACGGTTTTGTATTAAATGAACTTAGATTATTAGTTGGAGCAGGGCTGGACTGTCCATCTGGCAGACCGGGCACCTCCCGGTGGGCGGACACCTGTTATACAGTCTGACCGGCCCATGAAACAGGTAGATCAGCTCACTGGTTATTTTCTTGACACTGGGCTGACCCAATAACATCTTTAAACCCCTCCCCCGGCCTTTGGGCTCAGCCTTCATTCACAGCGCATCTGCAAAACCAGTGAGCCCAGCCGTACCAGTTCAGCTGTTAGTCATGGTTCTGCAGCTGAAGACAATAGGGATAAAATAAGCAAGGTTTGGGTTTGGCCGGCTACTTAAGCCTCTTGTTGAAACACGTTTCAACAACTTTTCATAAAGTCTATGTGCTCATCAATGTCACTTTTAGTGAACCGACCAATCACAGCCCAGATGGGGCGGGACAAAAGGTTGACGTGCTGCAGTAAACTTTCAGACGTTGAACTCGACGTGTGTTCGGTCTGAGTCTAAAGGTCCAGGGCCATTTCTAAACTGAGCAGACTGAGTAATGCAGGGAGGGTGGTTAGCTGGTAAAGGTTGCTTCTTGTGGTTTGGTTTTTGGTTTTGTAATACATACCGGCAGCCTGCTGTACTATAAAATAAATACTACAAAGCCTATAACTTCATTTTAGGGCTGCAAGCAACGGCCCTCTTCATTTCCTTTTCTCTGCAACACACCTATAACTATTAATATCTATTTTATTTTTTTAATCGACCTTTTCAGCCAGTTTTCACGACTTTGATGCTGGTTCTTATTTAGCATATGACCGTTTTATTCTGAAATATGAATAAAACACAGTTCACTTCTGTTGTACAGGCAGTCCTTGTTACTGTGTCTCAAATCTCAAGTTTTTATAGCTATATTACCAGAATTATCAGCTCTATTGCCAAGTAGCTTTACACATACGAGGAATTTGCTTTGATATTTTGGTGCAAAACAATAAACATAGTACAAATATAAAGAAAGAAAGACAAAGCAACTAAGTGCCACTTTTCACAATAGAAATCATATAGTTTGTACACCGAAGGGCAGTGTAAACGCCCATTTCCACAAGACTACACTACCCATGATTCATATCGTCTGGTATTTCCGGGTAGGTATTGCTGACAGCCATATTTGATTCGATTATGCTGTTCTGGCTGCGACAACCAGTTTAGCCAGTGCTTGACACAAAAAAAAAAAAAAAAAAAGAAATCAAAAAGACAACGGTGTCTTTTCTTCACTAGGAGGCCAGCTCAAAGCTTCATCTGCGACGAAATCCAGCTGCGTTCACAGCAACGACATTTCATAACCTGTAGGCAACGATGAATCCTGAATAGTAAGTGGGGATTTTGACGTCGATTATGACAGGTCCGGTTGAGCTGTCAGCTTAGCCGGGAGGGGAGCTAAGCTAACGTTAGCTAGCCAGGCGGACCGGTAAGGCTGTGTACAAAATGAACGTCAGCTGCTTTGTCTTCAATGCTAAAGTTAGCCAGCTCGGGGCTGTGGGTGTACGCACTATCCAATGACAGCGTTGATGTTCATCACGAAACTCACGTTTGTCAACATCTTCTGGTCAATATAACGCCGATTAAATCGGCTAATTGTTCGTGTCTCGTCAACAATGCCCGTTGGCTCACTTGTAGGAACTTAAATGGAAAGTAGCATTGGCAGCTAGCAGGCTAGCCGAATAGCTACGTAGCGTTACCTGACACTGTTGAGGGTTTTGTTATTGAGATAGTTGCTCAGTTAGACACATAAAGGGCAGTTCCAGACTTCAGGACACAGTCTGTCCGTAAAAACACGAAGCTAATGCCTTAATTCACCCGGGTAGGTATACAGTGTAATTTATCCACCGCAAACAGGAAGTTGCTGAATTTGCTCCTGATGTGGAGTTGGGTAATGCCAGTCTTACTTCACTACAGGGCTGCAACTAACGAATACTTTATATTATGGATCACTCTGTTGATGTTGTTTTGATCAAAGGATTAGTTGTTTACTCTATATAAAAATATATATATATATATATGAGGGGAACAGTGGGAAAAATGAGCCCAAGGTGACGACCTCAAACTGCTTGTTTTGACCAACCAACCGTCCAAAACCCCAAAATATTAAATTTACAGTAAAAAAAAAAAAACGAAAATAAAAGCTGCAAATCGTCACGTTTGAGAAACTGAACCAAACACTGTTTGGCGTATTTTTGCTTTATAAATTAACCTAAAAGATTAATGTTACATCATAATTGCTGGTGGCTAATCTTCTGACACTATTTAGCTTGTCACTTGTTGTTAAATTGTACAGTTAGTAACAGAGCTATGGTTATAACTAACAGGTGTTTTGTTAATTACTTTGACAATTGTGTTTTTATGAGTTTATTAATCGTGTAATTATTCTGCTTAGCGCTGAAACAATTATTCCACTGACAGGAAATTAATTATCAGCAATTTTGATTTATCATTAAAGACATTTATCAAGCAGAAATACACAGACACTCTCTGGCTTCAAGTTTCTCACATGTGAGCATATGCTGCTCTTTTTCTCTATTTTATATTATTGTAAATTGAATATGTTTGTGTTTTGGACTGTTGTTCAGATTAAAAAAAACAAAAAAGACACCTTGGAGCTCTGGGAAAACGCATTTTTCTCCATTTTCTTAATTGTCAGATAATCAATAATCAAAAGAATCATTATTTGCACTCTCAATTCTATTAACTGGGACTCGATATTAGAATTTGTTTTATATCGATCCCGCTATGATACCTTAATTTCAGTACCAAAAAAGCACAGTAATGTTTTTTTTAATAATTTACATTGCTGAGCATTATCTAATTTTCTACGTACTTATTATCATTATTATTATTTTACATCTAACAAACCAATCCAATAATTAAAATCTTCACAAAATGTCAGATTATGAGTAATATATTATTTAAATGAGACAATATCTGAGTAAAGAAAAAGTAAACAGGTTTAAGAATATGAAAACATCGAGTGCCAACGTTAATTCACTAATGTAGCACTTTTCAGAAACATTATGAGTCTAATATGTGATTTGGTGCTGTAATAATAACTTTGTGTTAATGTTTTTTTTGTCGTCCTCTATCCTCAGTGACTATTTATTCAAACTGCTCCTTATCGGTGATTCTGGTGTCGGAAAGTCTTGTCTCCTTCTCCGGTTTGCAGTAAGTGTCAGCCATGTTTCTTCCCAGACAGCACTGTGACGGTTGAACCCTGCAGGTATCGTATCTACCACCCCGACCCACCTGTGAGTGTGTGTTTTTGTTTTGTCCTAGGATGACACGTACACAGAGAGCTACATTAGTACCATCGGTGTGGACTTCAAGATCAGGACCATTGAGCTGGATGGAAAGACCATAAAACTTCAGATTGTAAGGAGACTGTGGGCGTAATAGGGCTGTAAATAGATAAGTGGTGATTAACTTTGGAATATGATTTTGTCATTTTGGACTGACGAGCTCTGCTTTGCTTTCTCAGTGGGACACGGCTGGTCAGGAACGGTTCCGCACCATCACGTCCAGTTACTACAGAGGCGCTCACGGCATTATAGTAGTTTATGACGTGACGGATCAGGTCAGTGCTTCTCGAGGACAAATAATGTTTGTTTTAATGTTGGCTTCTCTCATGTTAGCACTTGGTTTCCCCAGGTCCTTTAAAAAAACAAACAAACTACAACATCCAGTCACACAACAATGCTAATAATAATTTAATTGAAGTTCAGTAAGATAAGACTTTATTTGTGGAAAATTAAGTGTTACAGCAGCACAAGAAATAGCATAACCAGAACTACATCATGAATACAAAATAAAAGCTCTATTCAAGAGACAAATAAGCAGAGGAGAGTGTAGAGAGTAGAAGAAGCCATCCAAAGAATTGAAGTAGGAAAGCTATATACAGTGTCTGTGTATGTGTGTGTATATTCTAGGCTAGTGTACATAAATGTGCTTTAAGTGTATCGGTTCTTTAAAACACAGCATTAACAAACATATTTGATATTTCCTTAAATTTGATTATTAAAGAATTGTGTCCAAGATATGTAGTGAGTGAGACATTTTACGGTGTAAAAGTAAACTCGTCGGTGCTCAGCTCAGATCAGGTGACGTATAAGGTGATACTGATATGTCTGCGATAACATCAGGTGGTTATATCGGCCGGTCGTCGATCAGGCTCTAATAAATAGGTCAGATTACAGTGATATTAAAGGCACCCTCTGGAGGTTTTTTTGTAAACAGTTTGTTTACATTCACACCTTCATTGTGTGTATCCTTGAGACAAACAAAATGGGGACTTACTCTTAAAAACATTGCTCCATAGCGCTGCTAGTGGTCAAAAACTGCACAACAGGGTACCTTTTTTAATTTTTGCTCATCTCGACCAGCCCGACATTGGAGATGTTTTAGGCCTGGACTTCATGTTGTAACCTATTCATTACAAATCGTTGTCTAGATGTCACTGAGGTAATTTCCTAACTTGAACTCCTGAAACAGTTTCTTTAAGCAGGCGTCAGTGGTATTAATGGCTGTGGTCTTTCTGCTTCCCGTCCTCAGGAGTCCTTCAACAATGTCAAACAGTGGCTACAGGAGATCGACCGCTACGCCAGCGAGAACGTCAACAAGCTGCTAGTAGGCAACAAGTGTGACCTCACAACGAAGAAAGTTGTGGATTACACCACAGCTAAGGTAAGTGGACAGCATGTTAACACCCAAACACTTTGTTACAACAACATTGGATTTAGTGATCTTGTATCTGCCAGTCCTGCAGCGGACGACAGCTTGTCCAAATTTCTGCAGCTAATAAGATAACCGACTGACTGAGCAGCATTTTGCCAGCAGACTATTTTTGCTACTGTGGTGTTGCTGTCGTGGCCTTGAAAATCTGATGAGCTCAGTTTTTGCTGTGAGATATCGGTGTGGAAAACATAAACTTGTAATCGGCTGAGCATCCAGCTGCTGCTCAGACAGCTGGATGAACTGTGGGGAAGGGTTTAGAAGTTGATGACTGTGAGCCATATCGTGTATATAGTAAGGGTTATATATTTATATTTAAGTACATGCAAAGTCATTTCAGTCCATTTCTACTGACAACGCCCGCTCTGATTTACCAGGCACAACATGAGGTAAAGGTGGCTCCTCAAAATGACCTACTGAACCATTTTAATGAATATTTTCTGTAAATGAAAAGAACTTTAAACATACGCCAGGTCCAAAGCAGATGTGCAAGGCTCCATCTGCCTACTCTGCAGCCTAAATGGTTTATTACTCTATAATTGTGTAATTAAAGAAAATGACAGTGATTTGCTGTTTTGATATAAAGTGATACTCCACCCAATTTCTTTTGAAGATCAAGCTCTCATCCTCTACTCAAAACGTGGCTGTAAAAAGTTTGTAGTGACCTCTTCACAGAGAACTTAAACTTTGTCAGCTTGACTTCATGTTGGTTACAATGAATTTCAATAGTGACCAGTTTTGTTGGAGGAAAAAAACATGCTGTCCACAGGAACTGCAGCATAATCCACTTCTCCTCTCATTTTTATGCTCAGTATGTTCGAAACACTCACATTTACACTAGAATACGGCTACATACACTGCTTTGTAGTCAGCGGTCAAGTAAAAACACTGCTCATTTCCTTGTTACGGCATCAAATATTACAAGATTACCTTGCTGTTGTTTGTTTCATATCTTTAATAAGCATAATAAGCAGTCACACACTCATGCTGTGAAGCCAAACAAACATAGACAGTGTGGAATAAGATGATTTTAACTTAGTTAAAGCTACTCAAGTGGAAACAAAAAGAGGAAACTGTACATTTAAGGGTTAAAATTGTACTTGGCGTTTTTTTTTTTTGTGGCATGTGGCTGACCCGTTGGAAAAGTTGAGGTAACTTGTGTTGGACTCTTTTAAATAAAGATTAAATGTTATTTAAATTAGACCCTCTGTTCGTTGTTGGAGATACGCTTGTTCGCTCTCTGGTGGAGAGTTGGATGAGAAGATTGATACCCCTCTCATGTCTGTAGAGTAAATGGGACGCTACAGCCAGCAGCCAGTTAGCTTAGCTTAGCATAAAGACGACTGGAAGCTATTCCTTTAACTCAAGGTCTACTTTCTTTTTTTTTTTTTTCTGGAGCTTTCAGAGTTTTCCCAGTTGTCGTGGAGTTTAATTTATTTAACTCCTCCCTGTACTCCCTTTTGTTCACCAGGAATTTGCCGACAGCTTGGGGATCCCCTTCTTGGAGACCAGCGCCAAGAGCGCCACCAACGTGGAGCAAGCCTTCATGACCATGGCGGCCGAGATCAAGAAGAGGATGGGCCCCGGGGCCACGGCCGGCTCCTCGGAGAAGTCCAACGTCAAGATCCAGAGCAAGCCTGTCAACACCTCGTCCGGAGGCTGCTGCTGAGACCCGAAAACAGCCACGACCTGAATCCACCCCCGAGCCCACGACCAGTCTCAATGTTACCATGCTCCACAGGGAAAGAACCAGAGAGAGAGGAGGAGGAGGAGGAGGAGGAGGGAGAGACGGAGGAGGAAGACTTTGAGTGGACCGGTTTGTAATTGTGTGTTCAGCTACAACACCAGATTCCCACCCCACCCCTTTCAAAGTCAGCAATAGGACGGTAAGCCCATCCATACCCACAGAACACACTGGGTGGTTCTTTTTTTTTTTTTTTTTTTATTTACCAAAACACACTCATACTGGAAAAACAAAATGTATACAATTTTTAACAGTGTGTGAAGTTAACCAATGAAAGAGAACACATGTATACAGCTTTTCTTCTTCCTTTTTTTTTGTTTTGTTTTGTTTTTGTTTGCCCTGCTCTTCCTCTTTGAGTTTGTTAAAAGAGTCACTTTTCTAAAACTGAAAAAAAAAAAAAAAAAAAAAAAAAGAAAAAAACACAAAGTTAGTCTTTATTTAGCTGTGGATAACAGCATGACTTTGCCCCAAATCTCCTCAGACATATGAATTAGTAAGCATTTCAAATGAAGCACATGCTTAAACCGGCATCATGCATGTTAGGACTGATCGCATGCTCCTTCAGTTGTGTGTGATCAGCTGCAGTCATGAAGCTGCCCAAACTACACCCAGGAAACACTCCTATAACGTCACCTGCTCCAACTCCACAGAGTCGCCCCTAAAAATGATGTGCCAGTGCCTTTGTGGCAGGAGATTTACATGATATTTATGCCTTCGGTGCTCTTGTATTGTTGGCATATTCCCCTCATATGCCCACAGTCGTGACTTCTTAAAGAATCCACTTTGTATGATAGCAGTTAACATTCCTGTATATATATATATTTGGCTCTGTGTGTGTGCTCTGCTGGTGTTCATGATACAAAAAGCATGTGCTACATTGGGAGACGTGACGTCAGCCGTGTGTATTTCTCTGCTAATGTTTCTCAACCAACAGCACAACCACAACAGGACAAATGAAATCACCATCCCTGCTCAAGAATAATCTATAAACTGTATATATTTATACATAAATGTAGGAAGTGATTTGCAAATTGTGTAGAGAAGCAAGTGAAGCGAATGACATGATAAATAGCTGGAATTAGTAATCTCGGCACGTGATTTGTGGCTGCGGACATGACATTTTTGTGGCACAATGTCTACTATTAAAACAATGAAGGAGATCTTTGATAACTGCTGGTCCTGGTGGTGTGTGTTTCTTTTCCACTGCACATTTTCTTCACGCTCGTTGTCCGGTCTCAGTTCCACCTTTGTTTCAGCCATTTTTTATTTTTTTTTCCCAGTGTACCATAAGCTGAGAGGAATGATGATCTTTGGCCTAGATTCTTCAGGCTGCTGTTTGACGCAGCAGCTTGTATTTTCACTGGGACTCCAACGTAATATACCAACATTAATTCAGGCTTTCAAAAGAAAAATTCACCCTAAAGTTAAAGTCACATTTCTCAACAGCTGCAGTATTTTACAGTTCAGTTTCTATTTATGGGTTCCAGTAAAAAGGCCGTACGATGGTTCAGTCAGTCAGAAAAAAAGTTCTCTGCTCTTTTAAGATGATGAGGAAACAAACAAATGTGTTTTTATTGAATTTTAAAAAATATTTCAACAAATAAATATGAACATACAAACAAATGAAAAGGTGCAAACATGAACAACCACACAAAGGGACAGTCTTAACAGTACATATCAAAATAGAAAAAAGAAGAAGAAAAATAATACACACACAAACAAGTTAAACAACAACAACATACATTTGACCTCAGCAAGTATAATTCAGGGCGGAAAGGTTTTTAAAAATGTCTTCCCCTCTAAAAGGTCCATAAAGGAGCTCCACATCCTCTCCACGTTATTTATACAGCACAAGATAAGGACTCAGATATCGGGCTGTATAACGGGTAACAAGTGCTTTTATCCTTAATCGTAAATGTGCGTTTTGTAATGTACGACAGTGCAGTAGTCCATCAAGCCAGAGTTATAGGCTTGGTCTATTAACAGATTTCCTAATTTGAGCTTTGATATGTTTTGTTTGCAAATAAACGCCGATCATCTTAATTTGTGTTGCTACGGTTATATTCTGCTGGAAGGAGTCCAGGCATACATCGTCTAGATAATGTGGATGTGCGAAAGGCGATTGGTAAAAGACGCTTTATCTGAATTATATATGAATTAATCTAAATCAAGTAATCAGTGAACTAATTAATTGATCTATATAGTGTGAAAAGTAATAAGCTCATCAGCGGGTACCAGAGCTAAAACAAATTAATTAATGAGGCTTCAGTCTGACTTCGGTTCATTTATTTTCCAAAGTTACGAGCTTTTTAGAATTAAAATATTATTTTTGTGATTCGCTGGACTCATTGAGGAATTTCATACTAAAAAGACTGTGACTTTGAAAGAGCCTCGCTTGATTTGCGCAACTCAGACTACTGAAGCCTCAGAGATCAGATAAGCTCTTATTGATCCCCAGAGGAGGAATTCAGGTGTTGCAGCAGCACAAAGACAGAAATAAGTACAGATAGAGAGAAGCAAAAAAATAAATAATTAGAAGCATATCAAATAAAAATAGAAACTATACGAGAGCAATTAAACTCAAAATTACAAGGCAAGCAGTTCACAAGCACACAGTAGCCACGACCAGTGTTGTACTTGTGGTGTGATTAGTAGCAGCAAAGTATACTGTAGTGCATGTAAGAGTAATATTTTTATCATCTAGATACACCAGAATAATATATAATGTGATGTAATGATATTTTGTGTTTTGTCTGTATTAATATAGAGATAAAATAGAAATATCATAGTATATAATAAAAGAATATAACATTAACAGAATATAGTACAGTAATATAGTAAGGGATATAAAATGTAATGTAAGGTGAAATGTAGTGATACTCTTTCAGTGTACATATAGCATGTGAGTATTGTATAAAAATAGACTTGATTTAAGGGCTTTAAATGCACCTTCGCATTACTGTTACGGCTCCAACTTCATTACGTCACGTCACCTCACACATTAACACAAACGCAAAGTCCACATGAGGCAAAACAACGCACAGTAAACTCTCCTGATGGTGTGACGTGAAGGTACAGCTCCACACCAGCAGGGGGCAGCGTTGGCTTCCTGCGCACACACAGCAGTAACGCAGCATCAGCTGATCTGGTCACAGTCCTGCTGAGGTTCAGTCTCAAATAAACCCATCAGGTGTTCTGCTCTTACGTCCTCTCAAACACGCGTACACATACATACACACATAGATGAGAAGATATTTAACTTCTACAGCAGTAACATACAACATTAATGCACCAAACACATCATATATACCATTTTTCTGCATAACAAGTACTTAAGTACATTTTGCTGATAATACTTACACACTTTTACTTAAACCTACTACAAGGAGTTTTTAACTGCTTATGAAACAGTCTCAGTTTAATACGGGTGCCTCTGTACGACCTACGTAAGCAAACGACACCATAAGCGAGAAGATTGGCTATTTCTATATAGTTATTCCTAACGCCTGTCACCGAGTCCGATTAACCGCATACGATTTAGGGCACGCAGACCGGAAGAGCTTATGTTTACGTTTTCCCGGGCGAAGTTTAACCGTGAGTCGTATGTTAGCCAGCTAAAAGGAAGCTGGAGGAGATTTTTCTTTAGAGAATTTTATTTTTGACGTTGTATTTTGTAGCTGTGGCTGATACTGGGGCCAGATCAGGGGCAAAAACAAGAGTCAACCTCGGTCGCTCATTCAACAGATGGAGAGAATTGCGGGATTTGAAAGGATCCAAAACCGATCCGAAACTGGCTTCTTCCTCCCAGACAGGTATAGTCTATTTTATTTATGAAACACATTGCGAGATGTGGAACGGAGGTACAGGTCACGGTGGACATTACTGTAATACCGAGCTATATCTCGCTGTTGGCTTATTATTATGAAGATATAACATTACTAGGGAATGTTGATAACTTTAGCTTTCTCAACAAAATTACTATTAACCAGCGACCGAATCTGTTAGTTGTAATGTAACATGTAACCTGGGTGTCTGAACGGTACTAAAACAAAGTTTACTTTGTCATATTAGTTATTAATCGTACATAGCCACAAAGAGATACATTATCTCATCGCCATGCTTCCTGAAAACAGCTCTGTATTAAAAGTAAGATCTTTACGACACACTACCGCTTTTGTCCACAGGGGCCGCCAGAATCAACACACAATGAAAGCTCCTTGGAGTTGCTTTAAGTAAGGTCTCGAATGCAGGACTTTTACTTGTAGTGGAGTATTTTCACAGTGTGGAGTTAGTACTTTAACTTCTTCCAGCACTGATCAGCTTCTGGTGAAAACTGTTAAGTGGTGGAGCTTGTGTTGATAAACAGGGTTTTGTGTGTGAACCCTTCCTCCCTCATTTACCAGCGCACTCTGATTATATTAAGCAAGCATCGTAAAAAAAAGAAACGGGGGAGTGTGAGGTCAGGCCTCCCCCCCTCCTCCTCTGAGGCTGAACCCCCAATTTGCTTTCAGCTGCAAAAGAAAACAGACAGTGAGCGAGCGAGCCTCCAGCTGACAGAGGAGAGAGAGATGTTTTGGTGCGAGCCTCTGAAGGAATGGGAGGGAGCAGCGGTGGAATGGGGGACGGGGGGACGGTGGTGGTGTACCTGAGTAGCTGGGTGTTGGTGGGGGGGCGGTGGGGGCACGTCTGACAGCTGTAGAGGCCGAAGTCTTTCACTCGAGGGGAGGCGGGAGGGAGGGGGGGGTTATTATGAGTTCAGTCTCACAGTTGGTCTGCTGCTCACCAGCTGATGTGTCTGATGGCTCGCTGAACAGAAACAGACCTGCAGTGTCGCACAGCTGTCGGACACACACACACACACAAACATACACACCGCAGGCCTTATTAAAACCTGCAGCACACTCCAAACAAACTCTGATTTGTCCGACTGCTGTTTAAAATGCCACCTCCAAGTGAATGACACATTCCTCTGCGGTGCAAACATACGCATGGTAGTATTAAAGTGTCATTATCTGAAGTAGGAAATTCAAAAAATGACCAAACAAGAAGTAAATCAACAGACGAGCTCTATTAAAGGAGCATCACCAAAAAAAGCTGTGCATTGTCATCTCAGGGGGATGCGTCCCATATGTCCCCATCCCCGTTAACTTGCCCCTAACTACCCATCCTCCCTCAATACAATCCACACACACAGATGCAGATGATCAGAGCAGTAATGACCCTGAAAATACATTTTAAAGTTTAAAATGTACGACAGTAAAACTTAAAACAGTGCCGGTAGCTTTTGTTATTCGTGATTCAGATGGCTTTTACACTCAGAATCAGAAATACTTTATTGATCCCCGAGGGGAAACTCTTTTGTTACAGCAGCTCACTGTCACGTCAGTGCACACAGGAAGAGAAGCACTAAGCAAAAAATATATAATGCACTATAATACAGGTCAGATAGATTAAGTACCAAGTGGGTATGAGTATAAAATAAGTGTGAAGTACAAAGTGGGTTTACCGGTTGATGATGATGATGATAATACAATATAAGGTAATAGTGCATGAAGTTAAGTGTAGCTTATTAAGGTTATAATGAGACGGAGGATATTGCACTGATGTTAATGATCAATGTCCAGTTTAGTGACTTCGGGTCATACAGACTGACACTTAGAGGGAGGAGTTAGGAATGACTTCCTGTGGCGCTCTGTGGTGCATTGTGGGGGGATGAGTCTTCCGCTGAAGGTGCTCCTTTGCTTGACCAGCACGTCATGGAGCGGGTGGGAGACGCTGTCCAAGATGGCGTGTAGTTTACCCAGCATCCTCCTCTCTGACACCACCGCCAGAGAGTCCAGCTCCACCCCCACAATGTCACCGGCCTTACGGATCAGTTTGTTGAGCCTGTTAGCGTCCGCTACCCTCAGCCTGCTGCCCCAGCATGCAACAGCATACAGGACAGCACCGGCCACCACAGACTCATAGAACATCCTCAGCATTGTCCGGCAGATGTTGAAGGACCTCAGCCTCCTCAGGAAACAGAGGCGGCTCCGGCCCTTCCTGTAAACAGCTTGGGAGTTCTTAGCTCAGTCCAGTTTATTGTCCTCGTGTACTCCCAGGTCAATAGTGACCTGATAGTGGCGGGCGCAGAGGAGTGCTTAAATCTTGCGCTGCAATATTCTGCCTCTGTAGGGGTTGAGTGTAATCATTGAGGATCTGATATTTAGAATGAGGTCATTATAAAGCTATAATGTATATAAGCTATGATAATCTTGCTCGCTGTCTTTGTGCTGTAGTTTGTTACGACCCCTGACTTGCATATTCCCAACACACAAGTCAAGCCAAAACTTAAAGGCACCCTGTGGAGTTTTTGACCACTAGTAGCACTATGGGGCGATGGTTTTATGAGTGGGCCCCCGTTATGTTGTTCCTGCAAGCAAGTAAACATGGATGTAAACAAAACTGGCTTTAAATCGGCTTTGCTAATGATTTATGAGGAATGAAATATATTCAACATGTCTGTTAGACTTTAAGGATTCGCACAGCACGTTTTGGTGCCCTGCCTGGCAGCTGTTTTCTGGTGTCGCTCAGGTCGAGCACATACATCACAAGAACTGGTGTGAACTCTGTTTTGTTGACTCTGCTTTACGCGATCCACATACGTCCTCCGAGGCGTTTACTCAGCCCATACTGAGTGATGCATGCTTCAAAATGTGTGTTTATCCATACAACTGAATGGGAGCAAATATTTGTTGGATGGAAATGTAATGTGAGCTTAACACAAAACAACTGATGACAGGCAGGTGCATAAGTAATATTGATTATCAATTACCGCTGTGGACACAGTATAAGTGACTGAGTGACAGGTGAAAAGTACATTTACTCAACTCACTTTATACTTCTACTCCACTACTTTTGTATATTGTACTTTTAACTCCACAACATTTATGTGACAGCTGTAGAAGTTACTATACAGATTAAGATTTTATATTTAAAACAAACGAGAATCTTATAAAATACAACACATTGTTAAAACCAAACGGGTGGTTTGCTTGTCACCTCTTTCAAAAGTCAGTTTGGGCCACTTGTCATGTTTCACATGTCTCTGAGTTGTCGTCACTTCCACCAAAGAAACATTTCTCCTCTAAACTTCTCACATGGTTTCATTTAAATTATTGTTTTTAGTCCAAAGAGGTCAAATTATCCAGTGTTTTTTATCCACTATAGAAAAACACAACATTCTTTCCTCTCCCATTAATCATCTCACGACCCCTCAGATTTATCTGGTGACCCTTTGGAGGGGCCCGACCCCTGGGTTGGGAAGCACTGGGCCAAACTAGCAAACTGTATATAAAGTAATTAAAACTAGATAGCTGTATGCTTGTGTATTTCCACTGCTGATACTTTTACTTAAGTAGGATTATGAATGCACGACTTACTGCTGCTTTTACTTAAGTAACGAATCCGAATACTTATTCCACCGCTGCCCGTCAAACAGCGTTCTTATAGAAATGTTCCCGTTTGTGACTGCAGCTACAACACGCCATGAAATGTGACAGAATACAGCCACGTTTGTTTTTCATTTTGCTGCATTTTAAAAACATGAGATCAGCACAGATGGATAAGACAAATAATGATCTTTTTTTTTTCAGTTTACATCGTAGCGCTGTGATTCACCAGGCATTCATCACACAATCTGCCAGTCCTCAAAACTGATATTGTACAGCCTCACACAGATTGCAAGCAAGACTTTATTAGACCTATCTTGCGCATTGTGACGTGCAACGAGCCTGTAAGATCACTGGTATCACACAGCGTGTCGGGGCCTGTAGTCCTGCCTCATCTGTTTTCCAGCTTAGAGGCAGGACTGGGCTTTTTCACAATGACTAAATAGTCCAGATCGTAACAGCAGTTAAAAGTATTCCACTTTCATTCAGAAGTTATCACCTTTCAAAGTGCCTCTGCTCTCTGTCATGAGCCGCAGCAGTGTGTTTGAAGCAGCTCCAAGGACGCACCAGGCGACTCCGAGTGAGAGGGGAAAACACGCTGATGGACGGACTCCCGCTCTTTAAAACCACAGACTGTTACTTCCTGGTCCGACCTCTGTCTCTGCAGAGAGGAGACGGCTGTTTTGGGACCGGGGGTATCCACAAGTTAATTACCTTTTCTTGGCGGTTTAGTTCCTGGAGAGACGAGGTTTTGATTTCCATGGCAACAGAGTAAACATTTAGTGGTGCTTGATGCCTGACGTGGTTTATGTTGTGGTGTAGAAGCCACCAGTTTGTTATGTGGAGACTCAGAGGCACAAACTGTTTAATGAGTAAATAGAGGAAGACAGGAACATATTTGCACATCCAACACCTCATCACATTTACTTGTGTATTTTTCACTTGACAGCCTACAGACAGCAGTGTGTTTTCCATCCTTTTTTTTTTTGGTTCAGATCAAGATACACTGTATGGCCAAAAGTATGTGGACACACACATTGAACTTTTCTCAGCTGACGACGTATGTGTCTTGGTAGCGCCATCATCTGGGGGGGTCTGAAGGTTTCTGCCAGATATCTGGGAGGTTTACGAGAGCATGGTGGCCGTCTATGAGTTGATTGAATTGATCTGCTCCGGCTCGAAGGGCCACGCAGAATATTTAGGATATATACTCAGTGGCATGTCTGTTAGGACAGATGAGCAAAGGCTGAGGGCTTCTGGTCGATTCTTTTAATACGGAACGGTTTAACTGGTTTGTATAACATTTACACAGTCCAAACGTTCGAGGGAAAGGGCATCCACATGAGGCTAACCAGCATCTTTGTTCAGAGTGGACTTTCCAAAGGTGATTCTGGGGCTCCACCCAGGAAGTGGGTCGGCCAGGTAGAAGAGAGTTGGTGTGGGACGGGATTTTCCACATAACTGTGGGATCAGAAAACATGACCAGAACACTGATAATACCTGAACCATTAGTATGATAAATGACAGAGACTCTCTGTGGTGTTGAGGAGTCAAAGAAACTCCTGCATCTGTAATCTGCATAAAAGATATGAATAACAAGGCTTCTTATGTTCCACATCACATCCCTAATATATTCTAACCAGGATAAGACTTAGAACAGGGACAGTAGTGTGCATGTAAACGTACTCATTGACAGACTGGCCTATGTCCTGACACAGACCAGAAGTTGACTGAAGTTGAATTAAAATAAAATGACATAAAAACATCCCTGAGCTACGAGACACCAACTAAGTGAGTTGTTTCCAAAGCTGCGCTGTAACTACGCAGAACTATAAAACCTGAAGTTTATCATTCATCTTTCCTTCTTATCTTTCTTTCTGCACTGGAAAGCCCTTCAGCTGCAGCGTGAACAAAGTGTTAAAGCCACAAAGCTTTACCTGCTCACTGTGAACACGGCAGAGAGAAAAATCTAAATGAAAGCAAACGCCCGTGAGGCTGACATCAGTTCCCCATGTTTGTTTGATGGTATGGAGCTCAGAGCCGAGCGGGCACAGATGGGATTTCCATATCTTTACTCGCGTGTTCATTTAAAGGGGATCGGCTTCTGGAGCTGCTTTTTATTCTGGCCATCTGGCTGCAATCATGTTACACTCTGCCGAACTCAGGCCTCACCAGCACATCACTGAACAGCTGCGTGAGAGCGCAGCGCCGGGATGATCACATCACTCTTTCCAACGAGCTCCAGAGGTGCATCCACTGCAAACTTTTGGACTTTGAGTGAAGTTTTGGTGGAAGATGAAGCTCGGTGTTGGTTTCTGGCAGAAAGAAAGGAAACAACTCCCTGTTTGGTCGAACTTGTCTGGCCAGTTTAACTTTCCTCAGTCACCACTGAGTCAGCTGTGACGTCAGGAGGAGCTGCTGGCAGGTATTCATACGACTGAAGTACAAATAGATCACGATAATTAGAATTTAATAGAGCTTCTCTCAGGTGTCCAAACAAGAGGAGTGCATTTTTGCAGAGGTGTGGACTGGAGTCACAAGACTTTGACTCAAGTCAGACTTGAATCTGAAGACCTTTGACTTGAATTTACAAAAAAAAAAAAAGACTTGACTTGGACCCCAATAACTCATCTTGAAATGACTTGATCAAGGAATCAAGATAATTTATTCATTATGTCATTTTACAACACAGGGTTGCACAATGAAATGTAAGTTGTAGCCCCTTCATGCTACACACACAGAGAACATATATACAAATATTTAAATTTAGAATAAAATAAAATACAGTTATTTACATGCATTCCTATACACATATACACCCAGAAAGTAATAATGCTGTAGTGCTCTTTTATTTTTATTTGATATCCTCACCAGTACCAATAAAAGCACTCTTTATGTCTGTAAATGTGCCATCCTAACTGTATAGAACTGTACTGTTTACATGCCATTGCATTTGGTGAAGAGAACTTTGATTTGTTTAGGACTCAAAGTTTAGGACTTTGACTTGACTTGGGACGCGAGTCGAGATTTTGTGGACTTCAGAGTCACAGTTTCATGTAGGAACTATTTTCTTTCTTCCTACGTGAAACTGCTCACAACAGTGCTTTGAGCACCGCAAGCCGAGCGCCACATAGTCCCATTATATTTCAAAAATGCAGACGTCTCTACGGCCGATACCTCCAAAACCCGGCAACTCGCACCAAAACAATCCAGATGGATAAACAGCCCTGCAGGTTTTGATTTTGGGGGTGAACTGTCCCTTTAAGATCATTAAATATAATTATTCACACAACCAGACTTACATAAACTCAAAATATAGACATGAACTAAACACAAAACACACAAAAAAAAAAAACCCCGACTTGGTTACTTTCATTATTCATAGTGTTCCTTCAAATTATATTATTGTAACTATCAAACTAATGAGGAAGAAAGCCAACTAATAGATTAGACAATAACCGAGCTAACAAACAAATAATATTTAATTTAGATGAATTTTAACATAAACCAGCTTCAGAGCCAGTGATATAAAGTTAATTGTAGGGTGAATGGGTGAAAAAAAAAAACTTTAAGACACAAAAAGCTTGTCAGAATAAATGTAGTTTGGACTTGAGTGTTGTGAGTGGATCAAACTCTTTGTGTCTTTGAGTGATTTTACACAGCTGACAGTAAAGGACTTGGTCTCTGCTTGGATATCACTGAGACGACGTCTAATGCTGAATAACTGGAATGCTTCGCATAGTTGTGGTTGTTCACTCAGCAGGAAAAGCAGGAAAACAGTCGGACGGATAAACAGACTGACGTCCAGGCAGAAAACTCTGCAGCAGCTCTCTGTTACTGATCTGAAGCAAGAGCTCTGTTTCAAAACTCTGTATTGTGTCTCCAGTGAGCAGCAGTCTGACAGCGGTGGTACATTTGATCCTGGCTGAGGTTGAGGGATATTCACTATGAGAGAGGCGGACCTGGTGTTAGTGAGGCAGCAGCCAGCGCTGTTAGAAAAACAGATGCAGCAACGAACCTTTAAAAGTGCCATGAAGCAAAAGCTTCTTTTCCATCTTATAAATTGTGTTGCGCCGCACTGTAACGCAGACTGAGCAGACTTACAACTGCATTACCTTGAAACTTGAAAAACAAGTGGGGTTGTTTATATTTACATTAACCAAATCCTAATTTCTTAATTATTTTAAGCATTTTCTGCCTTCATTACAGAGTTAACAGTAGTGAGATTACAGGAAATGAGGGGCGAAGTATTCGGGTCCTTTACCTTTAAGTAAAAGTAGTACCACACTATAAAAATACTCCATTACAAGTAAAAGTGCTGCATTCAAAATCCTTGTATTCTCAGTTAAATCTACTTAAAGTATCAAAAGTACTCATTATGCAAAAAAAATTGCTTATTTGAGTGTTTTATTTTATATATTAAATATATATGAGTCCTACAAACCTAATTTTCAAGTGAAAAAATCTGTTGGTGCAGTAAAGATATTTTTGTTAAGAACTTTAGTTACTAGTTCCTTCGCATATTCAGATTAATAATACAAAATATAATGAACTTAAATTAAAATTATGATGTATTATTATAGATAAGAGACCGACAGATTGCATTTTAATTTTCATTTAGACACCAGAAGAGCGTGGTGACGTGTGAATGTAAATGCGATAGACTGGAGGCGCTGTTTTGCGTATTGCATTTAAATATTGTCCACTCTACAGCAAGTTAAGTCTTTGAAAATGAAACGTCAAATGCCATTTTCATTTTCATTTTGACTTAAATATTGCTTGCATAAATGGAAAATCAGGTTACATTGTTCACGTCGCATTTTCATTTTCAAATCTGAATTAACATTTGAATGTTGTCCGGTGTACAACGGGTTACAACTTTGAAAATTAAATGTCAAACAGCTTTTGCATTTTCATTTTAATGTGGTCATAGCACGCCTATACGAGTATGTGGAAATGAAAATGCTAATTTGATTACTTTACTCAAGTTACAAGTAATAATATGTGGGAAATTATAATGCTATTGTGGAATTGCATCTTCACTTTCAAGTTTACATTATCATTTTAATATAGTCCCCTCTGTGCTTCCATACACTGCAGCCAGGTGACTTCTCTTTAACTCTGGGGACTCGCAGGAGGCCTGTATTCTGAGAGATTTAATGAGATCAGAGAGCTAAGAAGGGGGGAAAGCCCATTTGCAGTTTTATAAGTCATCAGAAGCACCTTAAAGTCCGAGCCGACGTGGATAGGGAGCCAGTGAAGTGAAGCTAAACTTGGTGAAATATGGTCAAACCTTCTGGTTTTAGTTAAGATCCTAGCTGCAGCATTCTGAACCATTTGAAGCCTTTTAGTAGTAGTGCGCGGTAGGCCAGACTACAAAACGTTACAGTAATCCGATCTAGATTAAACGAAGACGTGAATTGGGATCAGCCAAGGAGTGAAAAGACCCGATGTTGGCTGAATGTTGCACGGGTGGAAAAGGCGATCTTGGTGATTTCTTTAATGTGCCGATCAAAACAGAGGGTAGGAACAAACGTTAACACCGAGACTCTTGGCTGTCAAACTCTGAGAGACCAAAGAGTTGTCCAGAGTTACTGCTGCTTGATCAAATGACCAGCATCTCAGTTTTGTCAGAATTTCTAAGCAGGAAATTACGTCACATCAGAATCAGAATCAGAAATACTTTATTGATCCCCGAAGGGAAACTCTTTGTTACAGCAGCTCGCCTTTACGTCAGTGCACACAGGAGAAAGTACTAGCAAACAATATTATATAATACACTATAAAAATTATAAAACAGGTCAGAAAATAAATGAAGTACCAGGTGGGTATAAGTATAAAATAAAATAAGTGTAAAGTACAAAGTGGGTTTACCGGTTGATGATGATAATACAGTATAAATGCAATGTAATAATATAAGTAATAAGTAGTAGTGCAGCAGCAGGTATGAATAATAAATAGGAAAAAAAACAACAACTAAATATTGCACATGAGTATTAACACAGATATTGCACAATTATTTCAAGTATTGCAGAGATGTTAATGATCAATGTCCAGTTTAGTGACTTCGGGTCATACAGACTGACACTTAGAGGGAGGAGTTAAAGACCTCACAGCAGATAAACGGGCTTCTAGATTTCTAATCTGAGCATCAACATCACTGATGTATGTTCGATGCTTCCAGGAACAGCTTCAGTGCTCCTTGAACTGAAGGGATGAACGCCGTTCTTCCAAAAGGTATTGATGCTGATGATGGACAAAGTGTCCCATAGGTGTTCAGCTGGAATCAGGTAACTCTGAAGGCCACATCATTTTCATCCATCCATTAAAACCAGTGTGGAAGTGTTATGTTTCTCCATAAAGGTCCCACAGTGTACCATTATTCTGTCAGTGCGCTGTGCACACCACAGCAGGAGCCGCATCAAGTTCATCACAGTGATGGTAAGGATATCGGACTTTACCAGGCGACCTTCAAACTTAAAGCTTTTAGGTTCCTCGTGTTTAAAAATTACCGCTTTTTCACATTTGTTGTATGACTGTGTTGTTCAGTGCGATGAGGTGAACTCCCGCACCTGTTTGCCCTCCAGTGAAACTCCTAAAAACAAGCAGCAGGTGACACCGTGTGCGTCAGAGGAGACTCCTGGCTGTCGACACTTACTCCAGAACAACAGTGCAGTCAGCAGTGACAAATACCGCAAGAAAAATGGTCGAATGTTGAAAGAATAATCACAAAAACATGCATATTATTTGGCACACTCGCAAGAATCTCTAACAGACTACAAAACAAGCTCTGTTTGAAACCTCCTTTTACTTGCGTAGCTACATAAAATGGCAGCGTAAACAAATCTACTGAATTATTTATTAATTTCTTCATGTGATTCTTCATGCTCTTTTTTTTTATTTATATGGAAAAAATCCTTAAAGTTGCAGTAATTTTTTGTTTATTTTTGATAAACCTAAAACGTCAAACTCGTATGAGATCCACTGACAACAAAAAGAATATTTTATGTGTTTTATATTTTTGATGAGAATATTTAAATATTAATGCACTTATTTGTATGTCAGCCCTGCACTCAGTTGTTTATTTATTTTTTTATCAATTATTCAATTTTAGCAATATATTTTATGTATCTTATCTTTTCTGCCTCATTTTATTTATTATATTTTATTTGTACTTGTTTTATTGCTACTGGAGTAGACATTTAGTTCAATGATAAAATAGAAATATAATATTTTATTAATTCATATATTAAATATTGATAATATGTTAAGTTTAACAATCCATTAAAATGTAACTTAATAATAAACAATAATATAATTCATATATTTGATATTTTTTAAAAGGATTAAAATTGTTATTTATTATTTTTTAAACCAACATGGACAAGCGGTCCTTAAAGCTTACATGTCAACAGATCCATCTCCATAACAACCGAGTCCACTGATGAAGACCTTCTGATCAGTTGAAAGCTCTGGAAAGAAGTTAGTGAGTCGACATTGATTTGTTTATTGTTTCGTCAAAAATATATAATGTTCATTATTGCCTGTCTTGTTGTATGTGCATTGTTTTTTTTGGTTAATACATGACTCCCTGGCTTAACGGCTGAAGAAACAGCTTTTATTTTGAAGTTCGTCACCGGAAGTGGTGTTAATGGCGGTTTTTGCTGTCTTGACTCGCGTGCCTCGTTGACACATCTCCTCCTCCCTCTCCTCCTCCTCCTCCTCCGCTCCGCTTCGCCATTGTGTGTGGAGCTCGGCGAGTGTTGAGGTCGAGGCACCCGCACGGACGGTGGCGGAGCAGAAACAGACAAACGGACTAACGGCTCGTCTCTCCTCCATGTTCTTCTCCTTCTCCTCGTCCTCGTCCTCCTCCTCCTCCTCCTTCCTCCTGACCGTCCGCCGCTCCGCTCCTGGCCTCACCGACGACACCCATGCAGCAGAGGAGACCCTGGATGGGACTAGCTACATGTGGTGAGTGACAGACCAGCACCGACCGACACCTTCAACATACAGAAACTTGTCTTCGCGCTGCCTCACCGGGGAGCCGTTTGTCCGTTGTGAGCCGGGAAGCTCCGGGCGGTTCGTATTGTAACTTATGGCTGCCCTGTGCTGTTAAACGTTACTACAGTGTTACTATTAATTAGCTATAACCTTTAACCGCACGGGAACCGGTTTATAATCAGAAAAAGAGTTGGGTTTTTATGTACAAATGTAATCAGAACAACCGCTTTTCTCTCCGGTCCTGTGTGGAGGCTGTGGCCGGGGGCGGGTGCCTGGTGGCCGGGCAGGTGGCGGGGAGCAGCCGGTGGCCTGGAGGTCCCGGAGGGTCTGGAAACCAGCTGCTGCTTTGACAGCTTTATACTGCGCTCACCGGGTCGCCCGCAGGGATTTATACATATTACAGTGAACTGACCGTCTAATGAGCAAAACCCAGGCAGGGAAATGATGAAAAATAGCTTTTTAAATGACAATAATGTTGTCTTAGTTGGTTATAGTGAGTGTATGGTGGTCAATAGTGACTTTTTCATACTTGGTGGGCTATTTATCTTCTGTGGTGTAACTTTAAATTCCCCTTAATGTTCTCATACAGGTTTATTGTATTCCTTTTGGTACTTAACACTTAGTTCATACTCTTCTTGTTCTTAATGATATTTATATCTTCTATACAGTAGAAGGTATACCTGTCATGTACCCAGGTTTTTGTAAGTAATTAATATTTTAAGTATTGATTAGACCCATACAGATACAGACTTATTAGTATTAGTATTTTCAGAGTTTAAACACTTTTTTGTGGTTATTTAAGAATTGTGTCCAAGAAAATTAAATCTGTATCAATAGCAACTATAAACAGCCTTTAAAACTTTTTTTTTTTAAACAATCAGAAGTATAATAAACTGTATTAAACTATGATCAACATTAAATTAAGTAGCGTGCGGTGTGGCCAAGCCTGTATTATGAACTTTGAATATATACTTTTGCCTGTCACCAATGACAAATTTATCATTATGTATTAATTTATCCATCATTTACCGGTTGCTACTTATCGGACAAGATAGACGATAAAGACAGAACTCCCATTTGAGAAGCTGGAACCAACAGATGTTTCATTTTTTATTTTATATGTAAAATCCACTGGTGAACTGATCACTTTAGCTTGGAGGTACACCGCAGGTATCAGTTTGTTTAAACCAAACACACCTAAGGCTTTAATCATTATTACAAACACTTTAAATAGTGGCCACGAGAAGAGAAGTAACGTGTAAAAGGTGCACGTAGACATGATTTGCAGCAGTGGCGTGAAGACAGCGAGTAAAGTCTGGTTGTGGTGACACATATTGGCTGCTGGGGGTCAAAGGTCAGCATGCTGTACGTTTCCTGGTGTGGAGTCGAGGTTTAAAGGGAAGAATGTGGTCGAGCAGCAGTTTAGAAAAGTGGAGCAGACTGACAGACGTTCACTCCGCACGCAGTACAATCAGCACTTTGTGTGTATTATGTAAGGCTTCGACATTGGACTCGCACACTCTGCCAGTTACGCTCAACTCTGACACAAGAGCTGACTGGCTGAGGAGTCGAGAATAAGATGTTGAACACGCAGCGGGGGGTGTGCAAAGAAGATCAGTTGATCAACAGATAGTCGATTGATTTCTTGATTATCGTCATTTACCAAGTAACAAGACTTAAGAGTCTACAGCCATGCTAGCCGCACTGTGAGGCCGTACGGAGGCACTGTGGTGCTTTGAGCTAAATGCTATTAACAGGTATAATGTTTACCATGTTCGCCATATTAGTTTAGCATGTTAGCATGCTAACATTTGTTAATTTGCACTAAACACAAAGTACAGCTGAGCTTGATGGGAATGGCATGCGTTTTGCAAGTATTTGGTCATAAACCAACGTTTTGGACACATTAAAATGTTGACCTGATGATCGGTCATCGTCAGACGCCTCCAAAAGCTGAAAGAAAGCTAATTTGTTCGTCTCAGTGTTCAGTTGTTAAACCAAACGCACCGGTAGCGCCCGCTGAGCTCCTGCGGCTTCATGTTGGGGTTCATGTAAACCAGCAGCAGTGAACACAAATGATCTACACAAGTTGATCACTCGTATGTCCACAACAGGTTTAATCGCAAATCGCAGCATCATCCTGAAACATAAATCTAAACATGTTAAATATAAACCGGTGTGTTTCTGCTCTGGATGAACACATCTGGTCGGTGTTTGTCAGTGTCAACAGGCTGCAGGCTGATCTGAGTTTCACTCTGTCACTTGACTTTTGTAAACTGGGTCTTTAGTTGATTTGTCAATAAACTATATATACACACACATATATATGTATGTGTATGTATATATATATATATATATATATATATATATATATATATATATATATATATATCTGTCAATTGACAAATCGATTAACCAACTAATTGTTGCAGCTCTTCTTTCTTAACAGTTCCTATGAAAAACCACATATTGACAGACTTGTTTTTTTAACATTAACTTCCCCCCAGTTTTTGTACAGTTTTGAGCGGGTTACGTTTAGCTGAAATTATTTTGGTTTCACTTTACTGTTTACTAAAATAAAAAAATAAAAAAACAAAAACACCTCCGTTGCAACCCACTCCTTTTTGTAAACCTTTAAAAAAAAAAAACACACAAGTTCCCATAAGTATATGATACTTTATTTATCAGACTGAAAAGTTTAGTGACAAAAACAGAACAACTGACTGACTCATCAACGACTCGTGCAGGCGGCTCTGCCCAGAAACTGAGAGATAAAGACGCTCGTATACGGTTTCAGTTTGAAACGGGAGCAAGAAGATGCAAATGTTTTGTTTGCGTTTCATCTTTAAGCTAAAGTGCTGATGGACGCACTGTACATGATGACTCACACACACACACACACACACACACACACAGCGGGGAATATCCTGCAGCGCGCTGAGGAGGCGGCAGCCGCTGCAGCACACACACACAGGATTTCTTTTCCGTGAGTAAAGTCCACCTTCACTTCCTGGAGTCTCGGTTTCCCTTTAAACACAGAGATCTCAGTTAGCAGCAGCAGCAGTAAGGAGCAGCATATCTCATATTTTTATAGCGGAGTTATAACTAATAACACACACAAACAAAACCTTCACACTACAGAGTCTGGAGAGCGAGCAGAAAGCTGATCGTCTCAGCTTATTTCAGCTCATGCAAAGAAAACACAAGTTTATTTTAATATTTTGTTGACACGAGAAGAATCAGAAAAAGTGTCGCGTGCTAAAGGAAAGAAAAGCCAGACGTATAAATTATAGATTATTCTCAAAACAAAGCGAATATCGCTCTTGTTCTCTGACTGCGTGCTGTAAATATCAGCTTCACTTTAAACAGGTCAGTCAGCAGCAACATGCTCCTGCATGTCAGGCTGACACGCAGACTGTTAGTTAGGTCGACAAACAGACAGTTTTATAGATACCCGAGTTATTGTACCGACACCAAAACAACACTTTATGACTTTTTTCAGTTCTCAAATGTTAAATGTTGTGTGAACACAAGCAGCAGTACAAGAACTTTGCGTGACGTCCTCAAAACAGTCCAAAACCCAAATATTTATTCAGTTTACTGTCGTGTTTGACAGAGAAAAGCATCAACTCCTCGCAGCGCTGGAAGCACCGAATATTTGACATTAATGCTTAAAAAATGACTAAAATGATTATTCGATTATCAAAATAGTTGCAGATAGTATTTTTCGATCGACTAATCAATCGACCGACTTATCGTTGCAGCCCCTCCTTTTCGCACGTATCCACTCTGAAGGCCGTTTCCAAACAGCTCTGTGAAACACGCTGGCTTTACGTGGATGCGCGGTTCGATCAGGTGACTCGATGCGGCGGCTTTTGATCGTCGCTGCAGAAGTGGGAACCTTTTTGCTGTTTTTGCAGATTTACTGCGAAACCTGGGGAAAGTGTTTACACGATGCCGTCTCGTAGTTTATTTAGGAAAAACCAGGATAGGCTTTTGTCTGTAATCTGGATTTGATCTTCACATGTGCCCCGATCATAACTGTGATACCAGAGCGAATAAAAGCACAGTCTGCAGCTCCTGCAAAATCTACACTGCAGGAGTCAGTTTGTAAAAAAAATAAATTAAAAGAAACACACAGAGAGAAAGAAAGATGGCGGTCGGTGGTTTGCTGCTGGCTGTCAGGATGACTAAACACTGAAGCCTGCTGAGCAAAACAATTCCTGTGATGGAGGCTGCTGCTCAGTGAAACAGCTCCCCACAGCCTGATAGTAACACACTGGCCTTGCTGTGTTAACACTGATCCAGGAGCAGCAGCACAGACGCTGTCCTGTCACTGAAAAGTCACAGGTTTGACACCAAGTGTCCAAAATGTCTCTTTACCTGTAAAATCACACCTGCAGATAGTTCAAGTTGACTGCAGCTGTATTTTAGTTTTTGTTTCATTTACGGTCAAACAGCTGACGTACAAACAAGTCCCGGCTCGTTAACAGAAGTCACATGACTCTGAAGTTGCTGGTTTATTGGGCAGAGTGGCCCGCCCCGCCAGGTGGGAGGTTTTAGCATCAGAGGGAAGTTGAATCTGTAGTTGGTGCACAGCAGATGAGGCCGGGCTGTTGCGCTTTGCTGTGATTAAATGATTTTTCTCACGCCACAGGTTAGTTGTTAGAAGACTTATCTTATCTGGACAGAATTTAAGTGAACAACTCCAAACGTGATCAGTGTGAACGTGACCTGAGAGATTTATTGATTAACCAATCGTCATGTAATTAATTGGCAGCTATTTAGGCCGCTGTGACGTGAGCGTTGGGCTGACAGCAGCAGGAGAGACGACGACTATGACCAAGACGCACGCTTTTTATTTCACATCACAGATGATGAACAAAGACATTTAAACGTGACTCTTAACAGTAAAGCGTGAGACTCGTGTAGCGGTGTATATAGCCGTTAACTGGGGGGGCGGCTGCTCTGCTGGGCTGAACTGGACTGAAACTGGGTGGAGGAGTGAATAATATACTTCTCATAATCGTAGGTAAGGTGCATTGAAGAAAAACATCAGTAATAATGTTAATGTGTTTTGTAAAAATGAAAACTATCTTTAGATAAGAAACAGCATGTTTTTCTTAGAGATAAGAAAGACACATTGGCAAATTTTCAAGTGACGCTCAGCTCTGGTGTTTGACTTCTCCGTTTCGCAGCTGAACCGAGCTAAAAGAGCCAAACATAGATACAGAATAAACCTGCAACGATCAGTCGATTAATCGATAAGTCAGTCGACGGAAAATTAATCAGCAACGACTTAAAAATTCACTGGTTTCAGCTTCTTCTAATGTGAAGATGTGTTGTTTTTCGTGTCTAAAGTAAACGGAGTGTCTTTGGGTTTGGCCAGACAAAACAAAGCGCTCGATGACGTCACTGTGATGTGCTTTTTGCCTCTGGCGTTTTATAGACCAAACGATTAATCGAGGAAATAATCGGCAGATTAATCGATAACAAAGGTAATCGTTAGTTGCAGCTTTGCTGCAGATACAAACCTAAATTTTTGATCCAGGTAGCTGAGGTCACCTGGTCACGAGGTCATGAGGTCATGTGATTGCGAGGTCATGTGACCGCATGGGTTTATACTGAGGCTTCAGTCTGTAACACAACACCTGCTCTGATAGTGTACTCAATGGAAAGGTATGTGACACACACACACACACACACACACACGTCGTGTCAGATCTCCACGACAAAGACTCTGGGGTTTTTTACCACAAATGCAGCGTTTCTGAAACTATTTTTGGATTTTTACTTCATCAGAGAGACAGCTGGCAGAGGGGGAGGATGGGGGAGGAAAGGGGGGGACATATTTGAACCTCAGCCAGCTGATCCAGAGTCAGTCTTTGCTACAAGATGCAGTTTTGATGTGTAAGGATTCACAATCAGTAAAGTTTTTATAATCAGTCAGAAGTATCATCAGGAAACAGAAGCACAGACAGTCTGTCTCTCTCTCTCTCTCTCTCTGTCTGTCTGTTCCTATGTCTCTCGCCCCGCCACCTCTTCACCTCGTCCTCTCTGGGTGCCGCAGCAGATGGCCCCTCCGAGGGGCCCCACATGAGTTCAAAGTAGTGAGGAGGAGGGAGAGCTGATGAATAATCAGATATAAGAAGGAGTGTGTGTGTGTGTGTGTGTGTGTGTGCTGCTTAATTCAATCTGTCAGCCGCCTGTTGGCCGGGTAATCGAGAGGTCACCGGTTCAAATCCCCCGCTACCACCACCACCACCACCACAAACCTCCAACCCAACAGCTGCTTTGATCAGCACTCCTACACACAGATATGCACATGCACCATCACAAATACACGTCTGACCCGGTGGTGGAAAGTACATTTATTCAAGTACTGTACTTACGTACAGTTTAGAGGTATTTCAGTTTTATGCTACTTTACTTCCACCCCGCTACATCTCAGAGGGAAAGATTTATATATATATATATATTTATATTTATATTTATATATATTAATACTTTTTACTCCTCTACATTTATCCGACAGCTGGAATTACTAGTTACTTTACAGATTAAGATTTGACAAACAAAACGTAATCAATTTATAAAATACCGTGCTATAAATGAAACTATCCAACAGTATATAAAGTAGTTAAAATGTGCTCCACATTTTGCTATTAATACTTTTGTACTTTTACTTAAGTGAAATCTTGAATGCAGGACTTTTACTTGTAACAGAGTATTTTTACAGAGTAATATTACTACTTTTACTTAAGTAAAAGAGTACTGAGTACTTCTTTCACCTCTGGTCTAACCCGACCCTTTAGGTATCGGTATGCTTCAAACTAACTACTGAAATTATTTTGATAATCAATTGAATGTTTTATTCATTTTGTGAGCAACAGTGTCAAACAGCCTCCGGGTCCAGCTTCTCAGATGTGAGGATTTGCTGTTTTTCTCTGTTTTTTATATAATTGTAAACTGGCAGTGGTGGAAGAAGTATTCAGATAATCGTAAATCGGTAAAAGAAGCAACACCACATTACAAAAATACTCCAAGTAAAAATCCTGCATTCAAAATGTTAAAAGTACAGAATTATTGGAAACAAGTATCAGAAGTAAAAGTACACATTAGGCTGAGTGGCCTGACAGTCTTATTATTATATTATTATTATTATTATTATTATTATTGATGCATTAACATTTAAGCAGGACTTTGATGTTGTAGTTGTTCCAGGTGAAGCAAAATTGATCTGCTTTATATCCCTTTGGGTAGTTTAATCTGTAACATTATATTTTATAAACTGATCATATTGTTTGTAAGTAAAATCTTAATCTGTAAAGTAACTAAAGCCGTCAGACAAAAGTAGTGGAGTAAAAAGTACAATATTTCCCTCTGAGATGAAGCGGAGTAGAAGTATAAAGTAGCATAAAATTGAACTACTCAAGTAAAAAGTACAAGTACTTAAGTACAGTACTTGAGTAAATGTACTTAGTTACTTTCCACCACTGAGTTTTGGACTGTTGGTTGGACAGAACAAAACATTTAATTGGTAATCGTGATGAACATTTTTCAGTTTGTTTTTTTTTTTTTTTTTTTTTTTTTTTGACGTTTTATAGACAGACAATTAATCGAGAAAATAATTGCAATGAAAATTTTCACAGCAATGAAAATAATCACTGGCCATCCTGCCAGCCCTTCACGTTGGGAACCACAGATCTCAGCCTGAAGTGAAACTGAAAGTGAGCTCAGGTGAAAAGTCAGTTGGAAAACAGCGTGAACCCACGGCCCTGATTAGTGCAGAAGGTCAAAGCCGAATGTGGAAGTCAGTTTGAAGTTTACAACCGATCATTTGGGTAATCGTTTCTGTGTTTACCTTGTTGTTGTTTTTTTCCCTTTTTGATCACTTGTACTCACTTACTTTACGTTATTTTACAACTTTATTAACAACACTTTAAGACCTTCGTCACAAAGTCATTTTACCTGACCGAGGACCGAGACGCTGTAAATAAAGTCGAAGTGAGCGACAGTGTGAAAAACAAAACAAAACTTCCCCACAAAGTTTCCTACAGAGTTTTCTTCTAGTCAGTTTCACATTATTTTACACACACCTTGTTTTATTCTCGCCACCTGTGAGTCACTTAACTAAGTAAGTAAGTTTATTTATGAGGATATTTTCTTTTGTTTTGTGAGATCAAAAATGAATCTTGTGGGACTCACAAACACAAACAGGGAGGCTTTAGGAGAACCAGCTGGTCACCAGGGTGTTGAAGGTGTGTGTGCACGTGTGTGTGTGTGTGTGTGTGTGTGTGTTTTGTTCGGTGCGTGGTCATCAGGACGGAAGTCGCCTGTTTCCTGTGTTTTGTTGCTCAGGGAGTCAGAAGGTGTCGGACTCCCACCCAATCAGCTGACCGTGGCTCACATGGGAGCAGGTCAGCTGACTGTTAACACACACACACTCGCTCGCACACACACACACTTTTGTGAGGAAGTTTTTGTGAGGTCAGCTTCCAGGAAACCTGTGACTCGTCCATCACATCAACTTTACGTGTCACCAGTCATGTAACTCGCTGCTCTTTTTCTCAGCATCACTCTTCGTGTTTTCCAGTTCCTTCACACTGAGAGCTGCTCAGTTTGCTGATTTAAAGATGTGGTGAGGGGGGGGGGGTTACATGTTTGCTCAACGGCACCCCTACAGCAACTGTTTGCCTCTCAGATTTCCCCTGTAAATCAGGGGGTTTCAAACCAGTGACTTTCTTGTCACAAGACTGTCTGGGATCTTTAGGTGACCCCCGACATTCTGTGTCATCTTTCATTTTCTGTTTTTACTCAGAGGTTTGCTCCGATGGATACTTCAGATCTTCCTTCAGTTCCTTGGATCTTTGTTGTTCTGTCACATTTCGTTTCTGTTAATCTTTGTTACCTGTAAGTAAGGCTTGTTATTTTATATCTTTACCGAGAAACGGTTTAAACTGATTTTCCGCTGGATTTATTCTGCTGCAATTAAACATTCACACGAGTTTACAGTAAACAAGGTCCTCTTGATGTTTTTTTTTTTTTTAAATACATTTTTCACGCGGATGGTTTGTGATGATTTGTATTTTATTGAATTTTCCACAGTTTCTGACGAAATAATCATAGCTCAAGGTCCACTTGCTAGCTTTTTCTGAGGGCCTGAAAGTTAGGTTTTTTTGACCCTGTATTTGGCAGGTGCTGCTAATTTCATTTCCTGTCCACAGCTTTTCAACCACATCGTCTCACTCTCTGTATCTGTAAATAATATGTTTTTTAAAGCTAGTTAGCCTCTCGACTGTGCATCTGTTCTTGTACTTCTGCCGCTGTCACACTTCAGTTTGCTTGCGTGAGATCAACAAAGTTTATCTTCACTTTTTAACAATAAGCACTTCGCTGAAAGGTTTCACGTCGTCATTCTCTGAACTGTTTCTGTCTCTACTCCACAGATTTATGTTGGGTAACGGGGTGAAGCGGAAACTGGATGAGGATGAGGATGGTTTGGAGGAAGACAGGCGTCCTCTGGCAGTCGGCGGCATCTCGCAGGCGTCCTACACCCTGCAGCGTCAGACGGTCCTCAACATGTCCCTGATGAAGCTGTACGGTCCACGGATGGGCGCCGACCTCGGCCTGCAGCGCCGAGTCCTCATCAACAACATCATCCGCCGCATCCACGACGACTTCAGGCAGGAAGGAGGCGTCGGCGCTCTCTTCTTCTCTGCTGCACCGCCCGACGCTGCTGCCGCCGCCACCCGTGAGGATGAAAGCTACCGACAACCTCCGCCTCCTCCCTCCTCCTTCAGCATCCTCTCATCGTCACTGTCGGGACTGACGCCGCTGGACTCCTGCCTGACTCCCGCCTCGCTGCTGGAGGAGGACCTGCCCATGTTCTTCACCCTGCCGCCCTCCTCCTCTACCCAACACCACCACCTGCACCACTCCCTAAGGCCGCCGCCGCCCTCGCAGCCCACGCCGTCACCCAAAGACAGCTTCTCTTCAGCCCTGGAGGAGATCGAGGAGCTCTGTCCTTCCTCTTCGTCTTCCTCCTCCTCCAGCCCACCGTCACCCCCTCCTGCTCGGGTTCTGTTGGATGTTGTCATGAAGGAGGATGGGCGGGGCTTTCAGGAGGTGGAGAGCAGGTTGGAGAAACCTCCTTCACCTCCTCTTGCTCGTCCTCCTCCTCTTCCTCCCTCACCGTCCTCCCCGGGCTCCTTCCTGACTGACTTCGCCCTGGACGACGTCCTCTTCACAGACATTGACACCTCCATGTACGACCTCGGCCCCTGCCCGCCCCCGTCGGGAGCGCCGTCATCCAAGATGTCTCCCGCCGTGATGGCCGACGACCTCGTCCGGTCGATGTCTGGGTACAGTGCGGCAGGGGCCGGCACTCAGAACCAGCCTTTTAAAATGGATCTGGCTGAGCTGGACCACATCATGGAGGTGCTGGTGGGCAGCTGAGAAGACGAGACGAGGAGACGTTTTATAACTTTTTGTTAATTTTGTACAGTTTTAAAGTTACAGCGTACTTCACACTGGCCTTATTCTGGGGGATTCAAGCTGCTGAGTGTAGAGTTTTAACATCGATAAATTCTGGTACATTCATTTACTTACATAAGCTGTATTTCACGCTTTGGGTGGTCACGTAGAGAGAAATCTGCTGGATCCTTTTATTGAACAAAACAGGTAGAGGGCGCTGTTGTTCCAGAAGAGACGGAGCTAAAGGTTTCAGAGATGGCAGGTGGTTGTAGTAATGAAAGAGCAATGGAAAAATATTGCTTTAACCTGTTTATCCTTTTCACAAAGAGGAGGGGAGTGGCAAGAAAACGCAGTGTAAAGGCCTGGTCACACCAGAAAGTGGCACAAAGAAAGTCCGTGTGTCTTCGTGGCTCGTGATGTAGTGAGTATGTGCAGAGCTACGGCTAGCTAACCTCTACAGATGGCTCTGGCCATCATGATAGCATTAATTTTAGCCAACATGCTAGCACGAGTCAGTTACAAAAGCTTTCCGAGCCTCTTTTCTGTTTTCTCTGTACTGGGCTGTTTACTCCCTTCTGACATTTTTTTTGTTCTCAGGATTGTTCATTTCATTCAATCGAGAGAGAAAACAAGCGCTCCGAGCTAGCAAGCTCGCTAACTGCCATGTAACAAACACGTTAGCTCGGTCGCTAACGGGACAGTAAAGCCACACAAAGTTTCTGTTGCAGCAGGTTTTTCTCCGACAGAGGAGGGTCAGTAAAACCGGATGATGCAACAGCAACCATCCATCTTGGACTGCTATTGGTCAATAAGTTAAACTTGACACAAAAACATTTGTGGATTTACTTTGTCCTCTCAAGTGAATCCACCGATTACAGCGATTACACTGAAACAGGTACAGGTACACGCGACCAATCAGATCCCACTTTGTTACATTTTAGCTTACCAAGATTTACTAATGTTTTAAATAAATACACAGAGCAACTTTAATCACTGAGTTAAAGTATTGGAAGCACACTTTCAGACTGTGCTACATGCTGAGGATCCACCATGTGAATAACTTCCTTACAAAAGTGAACAGAAACACAAACAGAAGCTCAGACTTTTGTCTTCCAGTGAACTCAGGTGAACTCCAGGTTCAATAACGCTAATGTGAAGTACCGTCCTGTTTTCTACCGCTGTCCGAGAATTGTAAGAAACAAAATCTCCAGAGACTTTTCTACTATCTGTGCATGTTTTTACAAATGAGGGGGGGGGGATCTCAATAGCAGTTATGAAAAACAAAACAATTCAGTGCCTTTTTGAACCTCTATCACTCTGTCGCGTCTCGCTGTTGCTCGTCACGAAGCAATATGAACGCTGAAGGAAGTTTTATTCCAAAATGCAGTTTAATTACCTAAAAGCCTGCAAAATGGATTTTATTTTATCAACAAAGAATGTGAAAGTCTTTTAAAAAGTAACACAACGCGTGTAAATGTTGAGCTGTTTTATCTGTTTGTTGTAGATTTTGAAATGAAAATGTAAAGGATGAGTCTGCTGTGTTATGTTATGTAGTTTTCTTATGGTCAACAAATCCCATGAAAAGACCAAAACCAACAATGTGTTAGTCTGTCAGGGTACACAGAAACAACTTGTCAGTAGGATCAATTAATTGTTTGTTTTGTTCTTTTCATTGGATTTGATAAGACAGAAAAATATATAATATCACCGGACTTTAAATTTCTTGTTTAAAACTAAATTTGGCAGTTATCTTTGTTGAGAAATCAGAGTAACACGAATCACAGCAAACGTCTTTAGCTTGCTCGTTTAGCCAACGATATCAGTCACACTTCCTGCTTCGGACCACATCGAGTTTGTTTCCACTGTCGTTGGTACAATTTGTCACAGTTGTTGGGTGAAAACCAACTTGTAGCTTCAGTAGCACAAAGGGCCGAAAATCACATTGGTTGAGTTAAACCTCGATAAGGACTGAACTAAGTCAGCGAATTAGCTAACTGGAAATCAAATGGGAAAGAAGAAAGTCACATATAAATATGAATAAAAATGTAAATGCTAATAACTTTATTTTTGGGTTAATGTTTGTCAGTTGGAAGATTAGCATTTTAGATAACTAGCTTAACTATAGCCGGCTATAGCCTAGTATCGCTGTTTTTGGACTTCAAAGGTTATCAAAGATAACAAGCTACAAATAATTTGTAGAAAACGTAACTTAAATTTTCTTGCACTAAACTGATATTGTATGTTTAGCTACGCTAGTAGCTATGCCAGCGGCTCACGGAGCATTTCTGTGTTTTCAAACTTTCAAACTAGTTCGGCTAACAAAGACAATGTTGTCTAGCTTGTGAACATTAGCAGAGCTAACTAGCACACACAGACCTTGCTTGTCACATGAATCAGCTTGACCAACTACGCGTTAGCTGTCTCTGTGCTAGCTTGTATTTTAGTAAAAATAACACAGAACATGTTTCAAAACCACAAAAATATCAGGGATGTAAATATTCCTGGGGATAAGAATAAACTGAAGCCATGTAGGAACCGAGAGCTAAAGGTCTTTCTTGCTAGCACGTCTTTTTAAGCAAACCTATATAATTGAATACGGACAGATTCTCATTATTGCTAAAGGAATAGTTTAACATTTTGGAAATACACTTATTTACTTTCATATCTGTGTGTTCAGTACAGAGCTGGGGTCAGGGCGTGGTTAGCCTAGCTTAGCGTAAAGACCGGAAACAAGCGGAAACCAGCACCTCTAAAGCTCATTAACATGTTGTATCTTGTTTGTTTACTGCGTACATAAACAGTAATGTAATAACGACAATTTGTAGCATATGGGGGGAGTTACATGCTGTATCTCAGTTTGTTTATTCTGTACACAAACAGAAATGCAAAAAACACAGTTTGTGGTTTTAATGGGAGTTTCATGCTCCTGTGAAAGCTTGTTTGTCTTCATCTGGTGTTTTTAAATGAGCTTCAGTCTAATTTTACTTAGCCAAACTCACTTTTAACTCTGTTTTAACTCAACCAATGAAATTATTTCTTACTAAAATAAAAGTTTTAAGAGCGTAACTACAACCTGGGGTAAAAAAAAAAAACCTCGCATCTGGAAAAAGAAATGTATGTAGTTTATGATGTGACAGCTCAGTTTAAAGAAACAAAAGTTAAATTGCAATAACGGAGGTAATGGTCAGCGATGATAATACGAACTTTGAAATGCAGGCGTTCCCTTTTGCAGAAATACACAACTCTATGAATTATTTATTATCTCTCAGCTCTTGTGTATATTTATTGTAACTCTGGACACTAATACTTTGTTTGCACAGAACATAAATTGTGTTATTCTTTGGGATGAATCCACCAAAACTGATTTCTAAATTGATTTTAACAGTAAATGGAAAAACTCACAGCAGAAAAGAGTTTTTGAGTAAAATGTCGAAGCTTGCAGAAGATCAACTCGGAGGTCATTTTTGGTGGAAATCTACCGAAATTTACCGTCATTTAATAAATGATTGGAGTTTTTTTTTTTAAACTATGTAATATATTAAGGATTTCATCAATGCAAACACACTCAATTCAACCTATGCCACAGCTCTAATGTGTGTGTGTGAGAGAGAAAGTTATGAATGGATAAACACTGGGCCAGTTTTTTTTTTTTTTTTTTTTACTTTATTAACTTGCGATCTGTATCTTGGTACCTGATGTGGATCAAAACTCATGTTAATGCAGCTGTAAACGCATCCAGAACACATTGAATATAATCAGATCCACCAGACCACATTTGGAGGTACTTTAAATAGGGTCTCAGAGTCGTTATATATTGATCAGATTGATCAGATGGGATCAATCATGTCCTGATACATAAATGTTATAACTGAATCCAGATCTACGTTCTTAACATTTTAACCTCTGTGTTTCCACCTGCTGGACGGATGATGTAACAGCAGGTTGTACATACTAATTGTATACAGTATGTACTATGTGACTTTATATATTATATTTTTATATATCTTTATATATGTATATATATATATATATATATATATATATATATATATATATATATATATATATATATATATATATATATATATATATAGTACACTGGTTTTGCAGTTGAAGTCTTCATACTTTACTGGTTTATACTGACAGAAAATCATACAATATGCAGTCAGACGTCAATCAAACTGTGACGTCACAATGACACGACCAAATTGACTTCACAAAATGTCTGTTTTTAAGATTTAATACTTGTTTTTTTGTTCTTCTAAGATCTTCCTGGTGCTGTCTCGTGACCATTTACAGCTGTGAGACACTTTAAAACTTTAAAGTTTACTTAATTTATTCTCTTTTCCAGTGTGAGCGCACTGCGGACTGTGAAATAGTATGTAGTACAGAAGTGGGACACAGTGACATCGTCGTTTAGTATATAAATTGATAAAATACAAACATTATATACTGTTGTTTATGTATAATAAGATATAGAGATTTCCATTTGGAGCTCAGTGTTTTTAAATCCAACTTCATCAGAATATCTGCAGTCTTTGCCTTTTTAGTTCTGAATTTTAACATACTTACTGTAAAATCAACAAAGATTGGACTAATCAAACCCAAATCCATATTTTTTTACATTTAATGCTGTCTGATTATTTATAAAAACTGGCTCCAGGCTGTTTATCCAGACTGACGTGAGTCTTCTTTGCTGTTTCGTTACTTTTTTCTTCCTCTTCCACCCGCAGAGCGACAGATTGTTCGGTAAACGGACGCTTTTCTCACCAAACCGAATGCTCTTCTTTTGTGGTTTCGTAGCGCCGCCGCGGCTACGCTTCGTGTTTTTAGTGGACGTAAACAGAAGGATGAAATTATGTCTCAGTCATTAAATGAATCTGTGCCTTGTCCTATGCAATATGACAGTTTTCTTCTGAGAATTATATTTGAATGTGTAAAATGAGGATTCAGCTCTGGGGGGGGGGGGTCCACTATAGTAATTTTATTTTCTACATTAAATGGAAATGATCTCACCTTTGTCATCTTGTCGTTTTATTTCTTATCGTTGTCTTCATTAAAAGAAACTAACTAGGCAACAGTTTTATGTACATCACTGCCACCTAACATGGATGTATTTTCTTGCACCAAATGCATAACTGCAATGCATTGTGGGTGATACACCTGACTCGCCCCCTCAGCCCTCCGAGGGTCGATCTCACCGAGTTCACCTTCAGACAAACGGAGCAGCACTTGCGATGGCGGCGGGCAGAAGTTGAACGACTAATGAAGCGCAGCTCCTTCATCAGCCTGCGACTCCAACAGTTAAAGGAACAGTTCACCCCGAAATAACGTTAAAAAAAACAATCACTCAGTATGTATGGAGCCTGGAGAGTGCCAACAGAATCATTTTAGCGTTTCTATTAAAAAAATTCATATTTTTAAAACTTCATTAACTTTTTTTTTTTTTTACGATTTGAATAAATAAATTTGCATTTAAATGATGCATTATAAAGTAATAAAAATACTGAAATATACCGATTCTACTTCCTTATTCTGACTTTAAATGTTACGAAGCCCCCTAAGGGTCATTTTTGAGGACTACTTTTGCGTTGCCTCGCAATACTTTTCTGCTCAGCTGCTTCCAGCGCAACACAACAGTTCGTCAGCTCAGTGAACTTTACTTTGAACCGGGCATTAAGTAAGCTGATATAGTGCTACTGCTCAACAGGCCTGCATGGTTGCGTAATTAGTGAAAGTAAACTCAAACGAATTCTTAGATCGAGAGGTCTCTCTGGAAGAAAGTGTGATCTGCAGGATGCTGTCGGTTTCATCCGTGAACAGTTACTGGACTCTGGACTGTGCTGGACCCCAGAGAGGGGGTTTCACTGAGGAAAAGGGGGGCGTCTCCACAGGCGGAATAACAGATGTGCAGTTGAATCTGCCTCATAAAGCTAACGTGCTGTATTTGTATGAGTCAAAAAAAAAAAAGCAACAAACGTGAAGGCGACAGACAGCGTCTGCGGTTCTGTCGCAGAAAGAGCAGACAGCACTGAACCGCCTGCATCAGGAACGCAGACCAGCGCAGGTCGGAAAGCACAGGGTCCTCTGATTTCTGCACGAAACAAATTAAAGTAACCTTCAGTGCTGAAACAGGTTTTGGTAGAAGGCCTGTTGCTTTAAGTGTGGAGAAATAATCGATGTTCCTTATACACACAGCTCCGACCCAGAAGTTTGAAAATGTTCTGTCTGTTAACTTCTTTGCAGTGGACATCATATGAGGTGAGGTGTCCGTAAACAAAGCTTAATGCATTAACTTGAGAATCTCCACACTGCCTTCCATCACAGACAGACGTACGGCTCGGCGGGAACGCAAAAGTTGTCCTCAAAAACGTCCTTTCACGACCTTTAGGGGGCCTCCGTAAAACGTTATATCAGTAGCACAAATAATAAATGTGTGTTGTGACGTGAATATGATTCGTTGATAAGTTTAAGACAGAATAAGGAAATACAATTATTTTACTTTAGTTTTTTAATGCAGTATTTAAGACGGTGTAGTCCCTCATTCGTCCAGGAGTGTTCCAGCGTAGAAAAGGTTTCAGTCGTAGTCATCTGGACGCTGTTTTCAGAATCAAGACGTTTCGGCTCCCACCAGGAAGTCATTCTCAATTGTGAAAATGGTCTGAGAAATCGGAAATTTAAGCTACTCTGTGTTGCTTAAGCCCCGCCCTCAGGAAGGAGTCTACCTGAGTATCTGTTAATTAGCTAGTTTCACCTGAAACTGACCTAATTGTTTCCATGATGGCCCAGTAATCAGTAATCAGGCCTATCGTTTTCTGGCTGCACCTCCCTCATCACTGTGTGAAACTAAATTAGGTCAGTTTCAGGTGAAACTAGGCAGGATGGGAGCCGAAACGTCTTGATTCTGAAAACAGCGTCCAGATGACTGCGACTGAAAGCTGTTCTACCGTGCAGTATTTAAATTAAATTTGAATTAATTAATCTAGAATAGCTTTCTTAAAACTGGTCAATTTAATTGAATATAATTAAACATTTTTTTCAGTGCCATACTTCAGCCTCCATAAACGTTTGAACAGGAACTGGCTGAATCACTTCAGCCAGAATTGTTTTTTTTTTTGTTTTTTTTAATCTGACATTTTGGAGAAATCTCCTCGCTTTATCCTCTGAGGTCCGAGGGAACACGTAACAACATGTAACAGGTGACAACGAAGACGTTTAACTTTAACAGAAACTTTGTGTCGGCCCGAAAGAAACAGAAACAAGCAGAGAAGATAACTATTTTAATTTCTTGTGTACACTAAAAGTAAAATTTACACACTTATAGTCTCAAAAGAACCTGGGCATGCACAATAACCTTTTGACAGGCTCTTCAAGTGATTCAGTTTTTTTCCATAGGAATTTCCCCGTACATTTTACAGTCCATAGTTTAACTGTACACAGTCTAAAGCCACAGTGAACTATGATTACATCCATTTCATCTTTACAATGTGCAAAATCCTCCTGGGAGACGGGGCTGACAGTAGTATGAGCAAAAAAAACAAAAAAAAGTGATTTTTATATATATATATATATATATATATATATATATATATATATATATATATATCTCAAAACTTAGCGAATAAGAGCCAACCATAAAAAGCACTTCATATTAGGAACAGTGTACATAACCCAACACATGGAAGCAGAAATTGGTCCCTTAATTCCCTTCTGATGCGAGTTGACCTTCACTGCCGAGAAACTTTCATCGAGTTTTAGTGGTTTTAACCAAAAAGTCCCATTTTTACCCCCCAAAACAAAAAAAAACAAACAAACAAACAAACAAAAAAAAAACAGTGAGAGAGTGGACACAAACAAGGAGGGAAACTTGTTTTCATCCACCTGCCACAACAGCTGGAATATCTGCGAAGAATATTTCAACATGGAATAAAAATAAAACCTCCAAATGACAACTGAGAACACAACTCGCCAGATTCACCAGCGTTTGGTCGGTGGAGGTTTCCCAAACTAAAGAATAAAAACAGTCATCCTGCGTTCTAGAGACTACGGATGGACTGCGGCAACAGTTGTGGGGGGGGTTGGACATCATTTATGTTAAAAAGCTACGTTAAATTACAGAAACCAAAAGACAGAATGGAACTGCGGGTTAAAGAAAATCAGGTTAAAAATCGACACCGACCGCAGGTAAAAACTAAGGCCGTTAAACACAAGGGGACAAAACATTCAGCTGGATTTTGCAGGCAGTGTGGTTTCAAGTCGATAAATATATATATAGATTTTATATATGTATATAAATGTATTAATTTAAACTTGTCATACACATATTCCACTTCAGTTTGATTCAAAGAGCTTTGAGCCAGTGTTTCCTTCACAGACAGACACGAACACACTCCCACCACAGAGACGTAAAATCATCCTCCACAGATCATTCAGAATTTAAAAAAAACAAAAAAAAGGAAAAGAAACATTTAATCCCTGATTATATACACGATGATTCTTCTAGATATGAACAGCACACGCTTCTAAACCTTCCTCTATAAATTATCAACTCATAAATTAATTAATTTCCTATTCCGTTAAATGTGCAGGCGCTCCCCCTCCTCCACATCCGAGCTGTTCCCCGTGATATTAAATGCTTCGCTTTATTTAAAAAAACAATTATAAGTTGAAAAACAAAAGCGCAAATTAAAAAAAAATATATGTATGTAAGGGAGGGAGGGACTAAGCCGCAGCAATAGAACAAAAAAAAGACGACAACTGTATAAAATGGACCGAGTCAGTGGGCGGGGCTAAATTGACTGAGTGGGTGTGGTCAGGGGGAAGGAGGGGGTGATGTCAGTATAGGGGGCGGGTCTTCAGTCCGCCGTGGCCTGGGAGCCGAGCGGCGTCAGCGTGGCGGGAAACATCAGCACCTTGGCCTGCATGAAGGAGAGATCCGGCAGACGTGCGATCACTTTGGCCGCCTCCTCGCTCAGATTCTCCTCTTTCCTCGGCTTCCTGTCAAACAGGAAGAGACGCAAAAACACAGGGTGTCACAGATCTGACCGCACACACACACACACACACATCTGTTTACCAAAATATGAAAACGCCACAAATAAAAAAAAAAATGGAGGATTATGAAAGCTACTGGTGTGTTGAAAAAGTTTGAACAGAAAACAGCTGGCAGCTGATGTCATCCCTGAGGTTGGATTTTCTTCTTCTGCACTTTTCTTGCTTGAGAGAAAACAAAACACCACATGAACCCCGTTATTCTGCAGCAGCCTGCTCTTTGACCCCTGACCTGGTGGAGGTGCTGGTCTTCTCCATGGTGGACATCAGGCGGGCAAAGGCATCAGCCACCCGACTGCCGGAGCTGCCGGGGTCCAGCTTGGCCGTGGTCAGCTCGTACAGCTCGGGGTCGACGCCTACAGAGGGGGGGGGGGCAAAAACAAAAGTCACGGAGGCAGAAGCAAAGAAAACAAAAATGGACAAAACACTTCAGGTTCAGTCAGATGGAAGCCAGTCAGGGTCACCGCCACACCGACCTTCAACCGCTGAGATGCAGCAAAGCAAAGTTCTCACTTTGTCACGGATAGTTTGAATTTTTTTGTTTTTTTGCACTTGACGAAATATTTAAATGAGGCGAACTATTTATCAGTAAACTTTAGCTGCACCAACATCATCACTACCCGAGAGCTGCACCTGATTTCGTAGAAACAGAAAAGAATTAAGAAATGCATCAGACTCCGTGAGCAGCTTGTTACACAACAGTTCCGCACGGCGCATTTAAAAACTGAGCGATGAATGAGAAAAGAGCCACAATCTTAAATCCAACTTTTAATTTAACTTTAATTATATCGTCATTGATGCCTAAAGAAGCTGTAAAAGGTTCGACTGCAGACTGAAGCAGCCGGTGTCTGTTCTGCAGTAAGAAACGCCGCTCTGTATCGTCCCGAAAGCCTCGCGCTAAAGAAATGTTCTTGGCGTCAACAGACACAGAAAAGTATCTGAAATCGTCTGAAGCACATCCTATTAAAAGTTCTGGATCAGGATGTCTAGGATTCAACTCCGCAGACATGTAGCGCCAATTTGAACGTCACTATATTATATATATATATATATATATATATATATATATATATATATATATATATATATATATAATATATATATATTCATCAATAAATTTTCAAAAATCCCTTTTATGGTCTTTATAAAGGAGCCTGCAGATGACTCCAGTTGACACTTGGAGTAACACTAAAACCACGTTTGTGTCTTTTCAGTTTACTGAACGTTACACGATACCTGTGTGTACTCTGCACATGCAGCACAAAGGTATGAGAAGTCCCTTCAGTGTATCCGTATTCTGCTCGAGTGTTTGTTTACCAGCCGAAACACACGCTCATTATCACAGTCGTGCTCTCTGATGTCCCGTAGTCTCCCACAGACGAGCGTTAGGAGTGACAAGCGGAGATGGGAGGTTAATTTAAAGACGAGGAGCGGTAGAGGAGGTGAGGATGAGGAGGAGGAGGAGGAGGCCGCGAGCAGCCGCTGACCTGGGATGGAGGGTGAGCTGGTGGAGCCTGAATCCTCCACAGGACCAAAGAAATCCAGGTTTAACAGAGACGAGCCTCCGCTCGCTGCTCAGCCAGGGGCGGCCGAGGTTAACAAACACAGACAGAGAGAGAGAGAGAGAGAGGGGGAACCAGAAACGTGCAGCAGTGTCAGTGATCAGAGAGTAGAGTCAGCTCAACGGGAAATGTTAGACTGGTTTCTACAGTTTGATGACAGAATCTTCATGCAGAGCAGCCATGTTGTTTCGATTTTCATTAACAGGTTTAAAGGAAAGACCCACCATCACATCTTCTCACTGCGGCTGCGGCACTAACATCAGCAGCTTTCAAGCAGAAAAATCTGGCAGATTTAAAACTGACGACTTCCTCAGATGGTTCCTGACTTCAATCAAAATGTTGCCAATTTTAGAAAGCCCGAGTGCAGCTGCTTCTCTTTAACATTTAAGACCTTTGGATTCTTTTGTGAAATAAAACAAAACGGAAAAAAAAAATCTATTTCTCAAAGTAAGTAATGTTTGTTATCCGTACAGAAACTCAGGTTTAACTGATGAATTTCCCAAATTACATTGTGATGCAGATATTATTAACTTTTTTAGTGAATCCCGCTCATTTAATGTTGTATTTATTTGTGATTGCACGAGAACGCAAAAGTGGGAAACACTTCCTCACCAACATCCACGCATGTGAGTGACCAAAGTAAAATAACACGGATGCCTGGCAGACTGCTATTTTCATTATCGATTCATTTGTCGTTTATTCACTGTTTTGTGTGTAAAACGTCATAAATGCCCATCACAAGTTCTCAAGAGCGCAAGGGGGCATCTTCAAATTACTTCTCCAAAATGCTAAAATATTCAATTTAGAACGAAATAAAACAGAGAAAAGGCTGGAGCCAGAGAAAGTAAACTTAAACAATCCATCAGTTATTGTTGTTCCTTAATTTTTCTGTCGGCCGACTAACCAGTTAAGCATAAATTATACGTTTCAGACATCTGCCCACATCCACTTGGGTACAGGCGGGCTCTCCATGTGCAGCCCAAAATGTACTTTGAGTGTAATATAATCTGAATCGCGTGCACCTCTGCTTGTCTCGTCGCAACCCCCCATCCCAGAGTGCACGTCTATGACCCGTGAGCAGTTCGATCGAAGAGTCATTTTCTATCAGACTGATCGTTTAAAAAGGCCCGAAGAGGTAAAACTACACAATATTTAGATCGACAATAATTAGAGTAAAAATAAACACTATTGACTGACGGACCGGTCTCATCACCAACAGCGCTTGCAGTGTTTAGTGTGGATTTTTCCTTTAATGAAGAAGGTTCTGCATGTGTCTACAAAGTTGTTAATAACCTGACATCATGTTTCCATCATCTGGAGTATGTTTCTCCTTCTGACATCTGATTGGCTGTGAATCAGTGGGCGTGGCTGGTGAATTTTTGACTGAAGTGTCTACAGACAGCGACTTTGAGGAAACACTACGAGGGTTAGAAAAGCGCAAGAGAAACAAGACGAGAGCGGGCAGGGAGGGTTCAGGGTGGCGGGGGGGGGTCACCTACCGTCCAGAGGGTTGGTAAGGCCACTGCTGCTCCAGTCGAACTGGACGGGTGGGAGCGCCTCCTGCTGGAGGAGCGAGAGAGGAGGTCAAACAGTCAGGGCCAGTTCATACAGACACACATACATGTTGTCGCGTCGCCCCCTGCTGTTTAGATTTAAAACCGATCAATGAGTATGAACACTGAATGTACTACTAGAAACTGTTAAACACACATCAGTGAGCATGTTCCTTCATCACCATGAACACACACACTGTAGTTTATTCTGCCTCAGTCCCACACACACCGTCCTGCTGCCCCAAACACTCACTACAGCACCACATGTGGATTCATCCGCCGCTGGAAACTACTGAGCCTTTTAAAACATGAAACTATATATCTGTGAGGCGTTTTTAAAGATTTACATCTTCAGTAGGGAACCAATGGGCTTCGGAGCTGAGAGCCGCAGACAGGAAGTGAGACAGCATTTAGAGACGGACTAACGTGTTGTTGGTTTTGGTGTTTTCATGTTTTTTGTTGACGTTAAGAAAAATATGGAGTAACACGAGCCTTATCCTTTAAACCACATTTGAGGCTTAGCAATCAGCTGATCAAAATGGTGAATATTCCTCTGGTGTCAGTAAAGATAACTTTCCGTAAGTTTGAGTGTTTTGGTTTTTCTGTGGACGCCCTGAGGTCCCACCTGGACTGTGTCTGGGGGACAGGAGCTTTTCTCTGGAGCCACTGCAGGCGCCTGGGCTATGGAAGCGATCATCTCTGCTGCAGAGACGGGCTTCACAGGCTCTTTGGTTGGTTCCAGCATCCCCTAAAAACAACAGGCCGACAGAGAGACAGACAGCGTTGATGATCTGCAGGACGTCAGAGAACCCAATGTTTCAAACATACCAAACATGTCCGGAAAAGTGTATAAAATATCTAGTTCCATGTGATGGAGTGATGCAACCATAAAGAAACTTCTGGTTTGAATGTGTTACTCAGTGTAAACATCACATAGCTTCAATGAAGAACTGGAAGAAGAAGAAACTGAATACTGTATATGTGATTCATTCAGTCTGGACTAATTAACTTGACCTGGGGGGCATTTTAAGGGGTAATATACTGTGAACGGTTTATATATGTGCACAGACGCACCTACAGTGAGTAAACCTACAGGTGTCTTTGCTGCTGAAAAGACCGATACAGATGGTTTTGTTTGGTCTGCTGGCTAACAGTGTAGGTGAATCTTCCTCTGGTCCAAACAGCTGCAGGTCAGACACAGAGACCTCACAGCCGCTCATGTTTTGTGTGAATGTGGTCTTGAAAAACGTGCATCATCAGTCCTCTGATTCAGAAAGAACAGCAAGGCAGTGAACCTGCTGTACGTAAATATCACAGGTAAAAACAGAGATATCGGACCGCAGGTCACCTGCATTACAGGTGAAATGATAATCCTGCTGCATTCTGTGAACAACAGTACTGTTCTTAATTACCGAATTTAAAAATGACTACTCGTTTAAATAATAAGGGCGGCAACTGACGATTATTTTCATTATCGAGAATTCTCTCCATGATTTTCAAAATGTTAGAAATTCCCATCAAAATTCCCCTCAAGGTGACTTCAGGTCGCGACAGTAAAGGGGAGAGAAATATGAGGACGTCCTCGCACGGGAGCAGCGGGACGCGGAGAACGTTTGCTTGAAAAATTACATCGACGTTTATCAAAACTGTCCGTTTTTCTCTCGATCAACTTATCGATTAACTGACTAATCATTCGAGCAGTATGCCAGCATATTTCAGTGCTGCTGAGGAGCCCCTCTGTGGACTGCGGTGTCACCATACAACACTGTACACGACGAACAGCAGCAGGGAACATGTGAAGCGTCGACTGAAGGTTTGTACTGTTGAGGTGAAGGAGACGGAGTCCGGCGACTCACCAGGCTGGCGGCGTACATGGGCACGATGACCGGCTGCTTCTTCTGCCCTGTGAACAGCTGCACACATTAAAGCAGCAGGTTAGAAACCTCGGACACGTCCTGCTGTAGAGTTCATGTAAAAAGCTGACATCTTGGTGTATGGGACAGGATAGTTATGTTATCTCTACTGCGTTACCATGTTATGTTATGTTATTGTACAGCACTCTGGTTGTTTTTAAATGTGCTTTATAAATAAACTTGATTTGAAAATGATTTCTCTGCCTCACAAGCTTGTGTGGGAAGAGAAAAGTCTGATGTTGGAGTCCCTAATGGCTGCCAGCAGAGGTTAATAAAGGTCACAGATTACTTGATGCGTCATTAAATCGCGTCTAAAAACACACTTTTGCAGATCAGAAGGTTATCTACATATTTCCAAATTCAGAAGCATCATTGTTCTGAAGTTTTGGCCAATTTCATACAAATCAATTATTATTTAAATGACCTCTGATCATTTTCAAGTGCATGCTAGTGTTTTACATTTCTTTCCTTTTCCTGTGTTCCACTTATTATCCAAGTGCAACAGTGAGCTGTTAGGAGACAGAGGGCCCCGCGGGGTCTTACAATGTTTCGGGTGTCGATGCCCAGGCAGCAGAGTAGTGCTTTGTTGCAGTAGGAGCCCCCCCACTGGTATCTGAGGCCCAGCGCCTCGTGGATGTCCTGAAGCTGCGTCCACACGCCGCCGCGCACAGACCTGCACCAACCAATGAGACGCAGCAGAGTTAAAGCCCGTCGGTACCTCGGCTCTAACGGACGAGGAGACTAAACATTCATACAGCTGGTAACAGAATCATCAATGTAAACACTACTTCTCTTCTCTGCACAGGGTTTTCTGTAGTGTATTATAACGGAGGCAAACTGCCTTGCCTGAAAGTGACGAGCGCCTGCACTAACATCAGAAGAAATGACTTACACTTTCATGAAATATCAAGCTTTGGGAAAAACAAGCCCAAGGCCAGAGTTAGTTTGAAGAACTCAGACGCGTGTGTGTAGCTACACGTTGTTTGCTTCAACAGCTGTGATTAAAAAGTTATTTTAAAGAGCCACAGCTGTTGCCTGCAGACTGAAATGTACTGAGGGAATGCACGATTCATTCATTCATTTAAATAGAAAATTATTATTTTTGTACAAAAAGACTTTTCTGCTGTTCATCAAAGTTAACTCTGAAGACAAAGGTCTGGGCTCTGGTATCTTGTGGCCGTCAGAGTTTAAACAAACCATATGTCACCAACCGCCGAGTCCGTTTTGCAGACAAACAAGTTCGTTTTATTCAAATCTCAGCTTGTTTAATCTGCAGCGGGCAATAAATATGCAGAACTATTCAGATGTCAAAAGTAACAGTTCTCAAGTTATTTGAACCTTTTTTGGGGTTTGAAATAGAAAAGATGCTCAGCACTTGTTGCTTTAGAAGACTTCCTGTTACTTTTCGTGTTTAAATCCGTGGCCCTGCGAGGAGGCACAGACTCACCCACTGCATGGCGGCCTCTTCTGCTCCTCGGCTCCCGGCTGTGGTTTGTCTTCTGGAGGTTCCAGCAGGATCTTCAGGGACGCCACCACGTCCTCCACTGGGGGGACGGCCGTCTGAGGGAAGCTGCTCTGAAACAGCTTCTCCAGACGGCTCGACAGCGACGCCTGCAGAGACCAGAGCAGCCGTTAACTCACATCCTACAAAACACCGTTCGATTTTCCACAGGGATGTTTGACATCAAAGCTTCTTTTTTTTTTTGTGATCTGAAGAAATGACTTGTTCAGAAAACCCAACTCTTTGAGTTTGTGTTGATTTGTTCAGCAAGTTATCATCAAAGAGCCTTTTACATTTATTCAAGAATCTTCTGTAAATTTTCTGTAACAGGCTCATGAATAAACTGTGGCTGCAGCTGAAAAGTTAATCCAGGACTCCCATTGGGCCTGCTCGCCCTGCTCGAACTCCCAGGAATCTTAATTTGAGATGTCGGCATTAACAAAAGTCGTAAAGATTCCTGCGTCGAGCCTGCAAAAGGTCTGATCTGTTGTGCTTCGATCTGTGGACGGTCTGATTCCTTCTTACAGAGCAGCATTTCTGAGCAGAGAGCTGATCATCTGAAAACTGCTTGGAGGACTCGGAGACAGACGCCTACAGGCAGAGAAGACGCATTTTGTGTCGCTAACCTTAAACGCAACATCTGGCCGTGCCTCACCTGTCTGGACCGTCAACACAGGCTGTGAGGTGAAATCGTATAAACATTAAACTGTGTGTGTTTGCAGTGGAGAAACATGTGAGGATGCTCCAACTTCTACTCATTTATTACACTTTTTTTTTTACATCCAGTACCGTGTTAGCTTGTGTGCGGTCGCTCGGAGTAAAAATACAAATCTGCTGGTTTTGAGTGTGAAAGATGTTCGTGAAACATGCTGCGTGGCAGGCTGCTGAGCGCCGCTCTGTTTTCCAGGAACTCCGTTTCATGCCGACGCACACAAATATAAAAACGTTCTGTTCTGTCCATATTCAGCATTTTCAGAAACTGAAGCCTCAAAACAATAGAGAACGATTACATTTATTTTTTCTCTTACAAAACGGCGCCACCGTCAGGTCGGGACAGGAGAGCGATAGCGTTTCGATGAATGCTCGTCGTGACAAACCCGGCAGTTTAAAATAATTACTGACAGTAAACTCCTGCAGCAGACTTTAAAAACAAGCACTCACAGAGAGCGGATGAAGACGGACAGTCGCCTTCTTAAAGTGACTCGACTGTTCCTTTGAAAAGTCAACGACGACACATCAGAGTTTACAAAAATCTGTTTCTCCCGTCCCCGCTACAACAGAAGAAACCATTTTAAATGACTGCAAGCAGTCTAATAATCCGGCCTGTTTGCTCCATCAGGTGCAGCTGGGCGTAGTCACAGTACAACAGACCACTCCCGACCACACCCAGCTGTGCGATGTTGGGCGTCATCAAGGCTTCGAGAGAAGACACCTTTCAACACACAGAGGCCAATGCAGCGGTGTTTCCAAAATCTAATGTGGAGTTACTCTTTAAATGTAACCACTCTCGCGATTGCTTTGAAAGTGCCAGCTTAGTGCGGGCAGAGAGAAAAGGATCCTGGCGTCTGCTTTGATCTGTTGGAGTGTGAGCATTACCTCACACTTTCACACTTCTGACCCAGTTTCCTGCTGGCTGTCACGCTGGTCGTACTGGCCGTCGGCCAACGCTGCGCGCTGAAACAGGAGGTCCCGGCGTTACTGTTGCAGCTGTGAACGACTCCTGCACTGAGCCGCAGAGTCGGACTTCGAGGCTCACTGCAAGCGTGTGTGATGATCTGACAGGAATATAATTCGGTTCAAATACCTGAGCAGGACAGTTTCTCTGCGCTCTGAAAAAAAACAACTACCCATCAGACGTCCTGTGATCACACAGGTCATCAGACACCTTCTGATTTGTTGTTTCTGTTGGCAAAGTTTATTCTCTGTTCCACTTCACCACATCAGAAGGCTGAGCTTTCTCATGAATGGGTCAGTTAATGTTTAATACAAACAGTGGAGGTTGGTGTAAGGGCTGTGACTCAGCTGAATGTGAACAAACACAACGACAAACTGACTTAAATCTCTTCCTCTGTTTGGTTCGTGGACAGCAGAACCTTTAACTTGGGTTTCGTCTGGTTTCTACGCGTATTACGGTCGTACATGGACTGTCAAAGTAAAGAATATGTAATTTAACTGTCAGTGATGGGTGTGATCTTTTATGGCTGACAGAAAACAAGTTTATCAAGAAATTGCTGTACAGAAATGTCACAGATATGTTTGAGGTCAGTTAGAAACAGTGTCTTCATTAACATACAGAGCACTGATGAGTTCATTAACTGTAAAATCGGTGCTCAGCACATTTTTGGTCACAATTCCTTAATAACCAAATTCTGTTTCTGTTGTGTATCTGCAAATTATAACTAACTCAAATTATAATTCATTTCTGAGATATTATGACCATAATTACTAGTCACAGTTATTAATCTTGATCATTTTGGGGTCTCAGTTTAGTTACGTTTCGCTAAAATTGGCTGATAATATCTCCCTGCTCTTATTTTTTTACTCCTGTTAGATTTCACAATGATCTCTAACAATTTTGTAAAACATGATTTGAAAACTAAACTAATTCACTGGCTTTTCATGCCACTCTTTGTTTTTATTTAAATTGTTATTTAACATCTTAAGAGTGTCAGTTCACCCAAATTACAAAAAAAGAAGAGGTTTTTCTGACTTACCTCTATTTGTATCTATCCATGCAGATAGTTTTAGTTTTGTTTATCCAGGTTTACAGATTTCTGTCTCTGAGATTTCTGCCTCCACCCCAACATGGTGAAGTGACGGGAGTTTCAGTAGTCCCTCATTGTGATCAGTCTTCATTGGAACTACTTTTCTACCAAAGAAATAGTTCCAATGAAAACTGTGGATTATCTGTCTGAGTAACAGGGAAGCTGTTGTGGAAAGATATGTTACTGACAAATGTTTTAAATATGGCAAATTCACCTCCGTTGTATTTGGGTGGCTGAATTTTTAGAAACAGATGTCTAAGAACCTGGACAAATAAAACCAAAACGATAGACACCACCAGCGTAAGTGAGAAAACCTGATCCCTTCATTTTGCTTAACTTGGGCTCCCTTGTTTTGCCATTTATTAACTCCACATTTCATAAACTGCCTTCTCCAAACTGGTTCTGTGCTCTACATAAATAAAATGAACTTGAGTTAGAACACGATAAGGATTCATGGATGAATAACTCTGCAGCCATGAAGCTTCCCAGTCTGACCAGTTTATTTCCCACAGTGCTTACCGACTGGTTGTCTGTCCTGCTGGCTTCCTCGCTGGCTGCACGAGGTTCACTTTCGTGCCACTCCTCCTCCTCTCTGCTTTCTGCAGGAGGAGCGACGCTGTGCTCCGTGCTGAACGCCGCCCAGGACTCCTCCTCCACCTGCTGCTGCTGCTGCTGCTGCTCCCCGAAGGCGCTCCACCCTGCATCCGCCTCGCTGTCCGCGCCTTCAGCAGCAGAGCTGAAATTCCCAAAACTGTCACTGACGGGGAAATCTGCAAACTTGCCTCCATCCTCCCCCTCATCTCCTCTGGTGTGAAATTTGGGGGAGTTGAAGTCGCCAAAGTCATCGTCCTTGGCGTCCGTAGCTTCCTGTGCAGGGGCTGAGCTGTGCGACCGGCTCTGCTCCTGCTGGACGTCCAGCTGGTCAAAATCGGCAAAGCCCTGACCGCTGAATGAGCCGGCGTCTCCAAAGTCCCCAAAGTCCTCGTCCTCGTCGTCCTCTGCCAGCTGGCTGTGGTCAGCAGGCGTGGCGGTCTCCCCTTGGAGGGGCGGAGACGGCACCGAGCCCGTGGTGCTCATGTCACCGTACTCCTCTAGAGCGTCTGTCGACAGCGGCCGGCCCAACGATGTCTCCGTCTCCGTCTCCGTCTCGTTACCGGAGCCCTTCCCGTCTGACTGCCCCCCCTCACCGTCTGCAGTTGCGTCGGGTGAGAGGTCGTTTTCACTGCAGCCCGCGGCGTCTTTGGAATCGTCCCTGTCGGCTACATCCACCCCGTTCAGAGCGAGGGGTTTGTTAGTGCAAACTGCCTCTGAGGCGAAGTGCTCCTGTGCAAAGGCTACGTCCCTTTGTTGAGAGTCAGTATCTGTGCGAGAGCCCCGGTCCGTGTTGCACGAGCCGTCCGGGGCCTCGGCAGGAACAGATATGGAATCAGAGCCGGATGTGTTGGGTCCAGTTCTGTTTGTGTCCCTGACATTGTCCTCTGAAGTCGTTCCCTGCTCTATATGACAGCGTTTGTCGCGGCAGGCAGCCTCCGCCAGCCAGCTACCCCCCGTGGGGTTGTCCAAGTCCTTGTTTGCCGTCTGGCTGAGGTGTCCTTCAGCATTAGAAAAAGCAGCAAAGTCTGCAAAATCGTCCTCTGGACTGTCGACAGGGAAGCTGCCCGTGTCCTCAGTGGACGTTCCTTTTATATGAGAATGGACAGAATTCAGCGAGGAAGGGCTTCCCTGAACGTCGAAGGTCGCAAACCCGTTTGTTAGCACCTCTGTGCCTCCGCCGTTGCAGTCGGCGGGCTCGCTGCCAGCGGTGTCTCTCAACGAGAAATCCAGAGAGCTGGAGAGGACCTTTTTCATCTCAGTTCTTTCTGAGGGACTGCTGCCCAGGTGGCTCGCTGGCACGACGCCATTAGCCTTGGACAGCTCATTAATGGGGCCGCGGGTGCCGTTAGAGGAGCTGTGGCTGAATCCCCTCACCCCTCTGTTGTTGATGAGCTCAGGCGGGGAGGTGGCGCTCAAAGCTTGGGTCTGGTTGAAAGTGGTCGGGGTGTCGAATTCTGTGAAGCTGATGCTGTTTGGGACGCCGGAGAAGGTGTCGAAGTCTCCAAACTCGTTGTCCTCTTCCTCTGCACCGTCCTCCATCGGCGGCGGCGAGGAGGAGTACATGCGGATCACATCTGGCTCCATGATTCTCTGGCGATCAACAAATCCTCCTGGCTACACCTGAGAGAGCGAGAAAAGACATAATCTGAGACAAACAATCTGTCACAGTAGACACATCATTAAAAACACACGTTTAAGCCCCATTCTGGCTTCATAAACACAAGAAGTAAATAAAGGCAGCTCAAGTGGCGCTCCAAGAGCAATTAGCTCGATGTGTGGTTTGAGCCGAAGCAGAAATTTAATTACTGAAGCACTAAAAAGGGGACAGATCGGCGTCAAAATGACAGTACTAGAGTGAGTAATGAGAAACCTGTGCTGTGATATATAAAACTGAGACAGAGCTGTAACAGTGATAGTGAGAACATAAACTATGATGACTCACATCAGTCTGCATCTTCTGACCCAACAAGTTCTACTTGTAAAATCTTAAATTCATGTGTGGGTTTTACCCAATGAACAACCTCGGGGCAACGCGTGGCAGAGAAACGCCGCCTTACAAATTAATCGTGGCTTTATTCTGGTTTTACATCTATTATTTTCCGTCTCTACTGAACTCGTAGCTGGCCGGCTTGCACGTTTTTGACTGTCAAAAATGCCATATCCAAAACTGAAACATAGATGTTATCATCACTTCCTTCTACAAAACCTGTTAACATGTCCTTGTAAACTTTTCCCTTCTGTAAAGCACCTGGATGTGCTCCAAAAGCCTAATCTTTGTGTGTTTGCACTCAGTCCTGTCTCCGATTTCAGTCCCAGTTTCTCAGCTTCTTAATTTGACCATTGTTTTACATCTGACAGTGTGTGCATTGATGTTGATATTTGAATAAACAATCCACTGTTCGCTTTAAAAATTAAACAGAAGCAAAACTTTTTGGAGTTTTTTTTTTTAAGACATGTTCATAATCCTCAAGGGCTTTTCTAACCTATCAATACAACAACTGTTCCCTCCAAGTTTTACCTGCGGGGAGTATTTGTTTTACCAGCAAGATAAAAGAGGATTTGAGGATTAAAAACATGGTAAAGTTTGTTGAGTGCTCTCCATTTTTTAATTTTATTTTACTTTTTAAAAAAAAGCAGCTGCATTCTGTGACTTGCAGTGCAAACATCAAAGCAAAATGTAGTAACGCTTCATTTTGTGGGTCCATTATTTCCTAATAATTTCTTTTAAAAAGTTTCCTGGCAAGAACTATACAACTGGGTGCTAATTAAAGGAAAAACAGACTAAACATTTGTCAGTTAGTTTAATTAGTTGTGTTAATTTCAAAAATAAGTTGTTTCCAGAAGAACTTCCTTGAAATAACTGCTCCATTTAAACCAAAAGTAAACAGAGAATTTAATCATCATGCATTTATTATTGGAAACGTTACTCTTTATACATGTGTTCTTTATACCTGTGGACATATTTAATCAATTAGATCACCAGAACATTAAATCAGTAAATATTTTAATAATCATTTAAGTCATATATCAAGCACAAACACACACCCTTCTCTGGTTCCAGTTTCTTAAATGTGAGGATTTGCTGCGTTTTATAAATCACACATATGTTTGGCTTTCGGACCATTAGTCTGACAGAAAATGCTATTTGAAGATGTCGCCTCTGGGCTGTGGGACACAGTGGCGGGCTATTTTCTTTTACCATTTTATAGTTTAAATGTTTAAAAATCGATTAATTGAAATAATCACGAGATTAATTTATAACGAGAATAATCACTAGTTGCAGCCCTGATTACACAGTTCTTTCAGGAACCTTCCTAAGAAGTTATTGGGAATTTACAATCCCGTAAAACAAAGCGTTACCCCAAAAGTTTGGGATATAAAAACTGGGGGTTTCTCACCACCTTCACTTCTAAACGAAAGAGGAAACTCTGTTTGCACTGTCAGCCACCAACCGGAGCAGTGTGTTTGCTTTGTTGGCCTTATCTCACAGAATACCTGGGGGCAGGTAGTTTACACCCAGGCAGTGCTGACATGGACTGCAGAGACATGCAAGTCCAGAAAGACGAGTTATCCACGCAGGAACAGGAAAAAACATTTGTTCCCAAGGAGACTTCACTGGTATCTGTGCCTCCATCCCCATTAAAGCATTTAATCCGTCTGTCTGCTGAACTCCCTGAACCTCTCAGAGGACTGGGTTGAGTCATCCCAACAGTTCGAGTCCAGATAAGACACAATTAAAGTGAAAGCAGCTGTTTCGGACCAGCGCTTTAACATAACAAAGTCCAAAGTGAGTTCATTTATTAGCAGACATAATAAGTGATCTATTAAGACGAGCTGTCACATTCATAACAGGGTTAGCCTCTTTTGACAGCTGTTTACTTCATAAAAACTACACGCTCAAGCTCTGCCGGTTGAGGAGTTATCTACATGACTTTTAGTTAGCCAAGTTTCACACATTTTCCTCACTTGTCTGACGTCGGTTGTTAAGTGAAGCTAGGAGGCTAACGTAGCTAAATCGGCAAGCATCTACTTTAGCAGGCTAACAAGCTTGCTAGTGCCATCGTTAGCTCGGCAGGGACCTGACAGCTGAGTAGAGTTATGTAGAACAGAAAACGACTATACTGGGATTAATCTGACACGAAGCTAACAGCTAGGTTAGCATTAACTAGAAGGCATCTAATTAAACTACAAGGCCGAGACACTTCGCTGAGATGGGGTGTAACGGTAGCTAACTTGGCTTAGCTCGGTTAGCCCTGTGTAGAAAACCAAAAGCTACGTTAACCGTGTTGTCATGAAGCGATGTTACCAGTTAACGTGTCATTAGTTTGTTGCCACTTTGCCGAGTCGGTTATATTGTTATACAACAGCAGTAACAGAGTCATTTCAGATATATAAAGGCTAGCAAGGCAACACCATCAGACACAAGTAGTGAGAAGTCAACTAACGTTACCTTAGCTAACTACGCAGCTAGCTAACACTAACGACAAAAACAAGCATCTTCCCCGAGCGTCCAGCTAGCTTTAGCTTTAGCTTTAGCTTATCCTCATCATCCGACTTGGTTTGACAGCAGGTGTCTTAGTAGCCAAAAGAAACAGTTGAGCTAACCGTGCAACGTTGTCCGCTGATTCCCATGATTCAGTTAAAGACAGTACTGTCCATGCGTTGTCAGATTAAGCCGGCTGAACAGCGCAGGACGGCTGAAACTGAAGCAGAAACTGAAGGTTGAGTCAGCCGGCTGCTGCTGCTGCTGCTGCTAGCCTGCCTCAATATCACCCAGCATGCACCGCGGTGGCAGGTTGGCTCTCTGCTGCTGGGCTGTTTGCTTCTTCCAAAACTTTCCATGTTTAACAGGTACAGCAGCATAAACTTACACATCAGAGCCAAAACTCCTAATTATAAGGACCACTGTAGCGCTGATTCACTGGTCAGTAACTTTAAAGCACCGTAAAATATCCGGAAACAAATTAGTGACATATCAGAACAACATTTATAAAATATCCAAAAAATATTATTGAAATATTCGACAAAATTTGCAAAATATCAGGAAAAATATCCAAAAAAATATTATTGAAATATGCGACAAAATTTGTAAAATATCAGGAAAATATTAGTATAATGTCAGACATAGAAATTTGTAAAATATACGAAAAACATATCCGGAAAAAAAAATACACGTAAAGTATCTGACAAAAATTAGTAACATGTCCAGAAAAAATCTGTAAAATATCCGCAAATGATTATTAAAATATCCTTAAAATATCCCCAAAAAATATACGTAAAGTATCTGACAAAAAATAGTAACATGTCCAAAAAAAATCTGTAAAAAATCCGAAAAATACTGAAATATCCAAAAAATATTAGTAAAATGTCAGACATAAAATTTGTAAAATATACGAAAAACATATCCGAAAAATATACGTAAAGTATCTGACAAAAATTAGTAACAAATCTGTAAAATATCCGCAAATGATTATTAAAATATCCCCAAAAAATATTAGTAAAATATCTTTGGAAAAAATCTGGAAATTATCTGAAAAATATTAGTAAAATATCCAAAAAATACTGAAATATCCGAAAAATATTAGTAAAATGTCAGACCTACAATTTGTAAAATATACGAAAAACATATCCGAAAAATATACGTAAAGTATCTGACAAAAATTAGTAACAGGTCCGAAAAAAATCTGTAAAATATCCGAAAAATACTGAAATATCCAAAAAATATTAGTAAAATGTCAGACATAAAATTTGTAAAATATACGAAAAACATATCCAAAAAATATACGTAAAGTATCTGACAAAAATTTGTAACAAATCTGTAAAATATCCGCAAATGATTATTAAAATATCCCCAAAAAATATTAGTAAAATATCTTTGGAAAAAATAAGGAAATTATCTGAAAAATATTAGTAAAATGTCAGACATAAAATTTGTAAAATATACGAAAAACATATACGAAAAATATACGTAAAGTATCTGACAAAAATTAGTAACATGTCCGAAAAAAATCTGTAAAATATCCTCAAATGATTATTAAAATATCCTTAAAATATCAGTAAAATATCCCCCAAAAATATTAGTAAAATATCTGGGGAAAAAATCAGGAAATTATCTGAAAAATATTAGTAAAATATCCGAAAAATACTGAAATTTCTGAAAAATATTAGTAAAATGTCAGACATAAAATATGCGAAAAACATATCCGAAAAATATACGTAAAGTATCTGACAAAAATTAGTAACATGTCCGAAAAAAATCTGTAAAATATCCGCAAATGATTATTAAAATATCCCCAAAAAATATTAGTAAAATATCTTTGGAAAAAATAAGGAAATTATCTGAAAAATATTAGTAAAATGTCAGACATAAAATTTGTAAAATATACGAAAAACATATACGAAAAATATACGTAAAGTATCTGACAAAAATTAGTAACATGTCCGAAAAAAATCTGTAAAATATCCTCAAATGATTATTAAAATATCCTTAAAATATCAGTAAAATATCCCCAAAAAATATTAGTAAAATATCTGGGGAAAAAATCAGGAAATTATCTGAAAAATATTAGTAAAATATCCGAAAAATACTGAAATTTCTGAAAAATATTAGTAAAATGTCAGACATAAAATATGCGAAAAACATATCCGAAAAATATACGTAAAGTATCTGACAAAAATTAGTAACATGTCCGAAAAAAATCTGTAAAATATCCGCAAATGATTATTAAAATATCCCCAAAAAATATTAGTAAAATATCTGGGGAAAAAATCAGTAAAATATTCGGAAATAAGTAAAATATCAGTAAATATCCAACAACAATGAGTATATCGTAATATTTGTATAAATTAGCAAAGAGTAGCCTGCTATCCGATCACAACCAGCACTTCATGGACATCACAGTGCATGGTTTAACAAGAAGATGCATAAAAAGAAGGGCATAAATTCAGCAGATTTTAAACAACTTTAACGTGAATTTCACTTGGTAATGTTTAGTTCATACATTATCTTGGTTTTCTATAAGAAACTATCAAAAGGCTATTTAAAATAATAATGTATTAATATTTTAAGTTCTCACAAACTGAAGACGTCACTTTAGGCTCTGAGATGGAAAGATGACATTACTTTTGACATGTTAGAGACTAAAACATGATGAATAGATTATATTATATTGAATACAATTATGAAAACAAGTGTTGAATGCAGCCACATACATCAGGCCACACTATTTCTGCCACATTTTACTATTACTTTAGAGAAACATGACCATTTTAGTATTTTACATTTGCTCACCCAGAGGAAATACAGTCATTAATCACTTTATTTTGAAAAGTGCACACACTCAAAATACAGCAGTTTTGGTTGGATGGTCCCAGATAAGATGTGACATTAAACATAAGGCGCACAATGAATATAAAAAGAAGTAGCTCAGTTCAAACAGGATGATGTGTATTTCTCCTACAGACATCATTGTGCATGCACTTTTCATTATGGATTATGGACATCACACTATGTGGTTTGAGGTAGTCATCACACATTTAGCATCACGTCTATTTTAAAGTAAATCCCATCTATGTAGTTTATTTCCAAGAGACACATACAGATCATATTTACAGCTGAGATACATTTCCAACATCAGTCCCAAAAAAAATCTGCTGTAAGAGAAACCAGTCAACCACAAATGTTTCTACAGTCACAAATGATAGTTCTCACACAGTTTAATAGGAATCTGTGCTTCACGTATTTTGGGGCCAGAGCCAGGATTTAAGAAGTACTGGGAACAGAAGACCAAGTCCCAACTACTGCGTCCCCCCAAAGCCCTCAGACAATCTGGACCTGATACTAAAAAAGAAATTAAAATGATGTTCATTTGTCACGTTTGTTTCCCAACATAAAGTTTTCAATTCTGGATAATGAATCTTTATTTCTGGAACGTTCTCCAGATATTTTGTGAAGCAGGTTTTGTTTTTTTAAAGAAATAACAATGCGGGGCAGAACATCCGCTGAACATATCAATGACAGACTGCTATGCAGGACATTCTGGGATCAATCACCCAAATGGACGAACCAAACTGTGCAGAGCGTGTTACAGCTGACTGATCGCTTTGTGCAATGGCAGTGTCATTGTAAGTTTCTAAATGTCTCAAATGTAAGAATACAAAATGAGTCTCAGTATTGGCGACAAATGCAAATATTTCTAAACATTTATACGCGCTGGAAGCCTTCTTAAAAACAAATGTTAGATCTATAAAGTTCGACATATACATGCTTTTGTAAAAGACTGATATTTATTGACGTTGGGATGTTGTTATTTGTAAAATTGTTTCACGTTTGTTCACATTGGTTGGTATTTGTTTGTGGATTTGAACCCCATAAATTACTCACAAATCATCATGCACATTTGTAAATCTCGATCATTAAACACACATTCGTCACTAATACTGAGTCTTATTTCTCTCCGTGTTAAACATCTGATGGTCAGACAAGGTGAGTTCTGAGATCCGCGTCTTCGACCGAGGCCTTTACCTCAAGCCAGTTTAGTGATGGTGACGCTGCCTTTGATCCATAACGTGTCGATGTCGCTGAGTGACGTCACTCTGTGGTGAAAGTCACACAGCTGCTGCCCGTCCACAAACACGCGAAAGCGACCTTGTTCACAGTGAATGTCCATCTGGGAGGAGAGACGGGACACAGATACATGTTGAAGCATTTTAAAGTGAAACCTGATTCCATCATGAGTCTTTTCAGGTCAGACAGCCTGTTCCAACATTAGCACGGTCGAGTGTCAGCAGGCCAAATCTGAAGGCTGTCGGGCTGTTGAAGGACATCGTGAGGGTTGTTTTTTATTCTTTCCTGCACAAAGCTAAAATTTGACTCCAAACTCCAAACGACAAGCTTAACAGCGAGCTTAGCATCATGGTTTGAACTGATGCCGCGTTACTGGCGGGGAGGGGAGTTTGTTACGTTTAAAGATCTTTTATTTTGCTTTTATCGACAGTCACAGTGACAAGCAGCAAAGGGCCCGGCCCGCTGAGGACTCAGACTTCAGACAGGGTGTGCACTCTACCAGGTGAGCTACCTGGGCTACCTAAGATGTTCATTCTCAACAGTATCAACATCCTTTTTACCATATTTCAAATACAAATACCACTAATGTAAATGAAAAGCTCACATTACAGCGTCCGAATTAATGACTGAGATACTAAAACGTGTAATTTTATGTGTCAGAACAATGTGACCCTCTTTTGACCTGCATGTAAGTCCTCTGCAAACCGTCATGCTCCAGTTGGGCCGGGCAGCCTGCTGGTAGCTTTTGGTATTAGCTGGTGGTGAACAAGTCTGTGTCACAGGGTTAATGATGGTCACATTTTAAAAAGATGCTGAAGGCTCGTGCACAGATTCAGAGTTTGGTGGACAGATGCTGGTACCTTGAACGGCTGGTCTCTGATGAAGGGGAAGAAAGGGACGGCTCTGTCAGCGTCTCCCCAAGATCCGGACACGCAGGCTCTGCGCAGGACCTGCCGGTCCCTGAATCGAACACCGAGCTCCAGAGCCACATCAGGCGGAGGCTCCCTGGATGTTCCACACCCGCATGTCAGGGCAACGTAGAACCTACCGGAGGGACGAATGCCAGCCACACATCTTTTTCTGACCTTATGTGAAGGATTCAGATTTTCCCATAATGCAACATAAACAGTAGAGAGCGCACGGTGGTTTCTCAGCAAGCTCCAAGAAATCGTACTTAAGTTAAAGTATTAGCATCAAAATATTCTCAAAGTGCCAATTATACATGATGGCCCATTTCAGAACAATATATATTATATCACTGGATTATAATTAGTGATGCATTAATGTATAAGCATCACTAATGTTGCAGCTGGTAAAGGTGGAGCTCATTTAAACTGCTTTATGTGCTGCAAGGTACCATATTAATACGTCATAATTTATTAGATTTATGTTTGAATTCATTTATTTTATAACAGAGCATCATATTTTGTAAGCTCTTTGTATGTTTTGTATGCAACAATGTTAATCTGTAAAGTGGCTCAAGCTGTCAGATAAATGCAGTAAAAAGTACAACATTTCCCTCTGAGATGTGGAGTGGAAGTAGAAAGTGGCAGAAAGTACCTCTTAAAGTGTCCTTAAGGCTTGAGTAAATACTGGATTAAATAAAACAAAAGTAGTGTGTTGACACTGGGGGGGGGGAGGGGAGGGGAGGGGAGGGGGTTAGTAAAGGAAAGAGGAAGTTACGTGAAGGTATTTTTACCTGTCAGGACGGGAGTCCACAACACCCACCACTACAACCTTCTTCCCCGGCCGCAGCCCACCTGCGATGTGACCTCTGAAAGGAAGCGCCTGCACACACACACACACACACACACACACACATCTGCATGAGGACAAACAGATGCACAGTAACTGGGATTAAAGATCCTGGATCTAAGTGAAATAAATAAAAGACTAGAATGCTTGTGAGTTGAAAAGGAGAAAAATGAAAACATGCGATTAAAAAACTGACATTATATTATAAAACAATATATATTTACATTATATTTCCTATATCAGTATTTTATGATTACATTGGGGAAATAAGATTACACTTTTTTTCCAAAATTACAACTTTATACTCACAACAATCTAATCATAACATGAGATTTTGTTGCCCACCGTGACTTTATTCTCATAATGACTTTTTCACAGAAAGTTAGGACTTTCTTCTTCTAATATTGTGACTTTTTCCCTCCAAAAAATATTATCACTTAACTCTTAAAATCTCAGTGACAGTAACAGCGGACCCAATAAGCAGTTGCACTGAAATGTTCAATAGAAGTTTTTTAAAAACGCATGGAAGTGAGAGAAAACAGTGAAACAAAAACAGTGGAAGCAGGAAACTGTATTCAGATTGATTCTGTCTGTGATATTATTTCATATTAAAATACTTCAAGTTGTTGTTTATTACACTGAACAGAACTATTAATAATGGCATCGTGGATGATGGAGGAAACTGGCATAATTATTTAATTCATTTGTGTCTGAATTCTGTTGGTTAATGTCTCGTATGGTCATGGGATTCATGGGTAGTGTGGGGGGGGGGGTGTTTGTGTTTTTATCTCTGTGGTTCATCATGCCAGGGGTCGGGGGGGGGGGGGGTGCAGTGAGTTTGGTGGGAGGAAAACAAGAGAAAAGTACATTTAATTCATTTTGCCATGAACTTAAAGCCTTTATTTCCCCATCTGATCCCATTTACTGTTCACTTACTGAATGATAAATATAATTTTGTTGATTTAATGTTTTTTTTTTTTTTAAATCCAATATTGTTTTACTTTTATTTAAAAGTAAAATGACTTTAAAAATGATCACTCAAGTTTTTAGCTAACAAGCGTTTTCGTCATCTTTGTGCTGTTTATGCCTTCCAGCCGCCAGCGGAGTCTGCGTTTGTCCATGTTACCAGATTTCTCTCAGCATCTCTGTCTGCAGAGCGAACACTCGCTTTGTTTTCATCAGCCGCGCGTCTCTGTGGAAAAACCCATCTCTGAAAGGAAACAAAGGGAAATCATTTTAACGTCATCAGATCGTTCCTGCATTTCCAGAAATCGCTGTGGACATTTAGAGTGTTTGAAATCGCTTGACCGTTAGATTTTAAATTTGTTTGCGCACAAGTGGACAGTTTTGCCTGTTGGTGGTGCTAGAGGAAAGGTCAGGGGTCAGAATCACGAGGGTTCATCCTCTGGAGACCATGGGTATCTACAGCTGATATCATGACAATCTGATTGGAGTGACTGACATCATCACATCAGATCCCTTACTTAAGTAAAAGTAGAAATACCATTGTCTAAAAATACTCCATTACAAGCAAAAGTCCTTACTTAAGTAAAAGTACAGAAGTATTAACAGAAAAATTTACTTAAAGTAGCAAAAGTAAAAGTACTCATTATGCAGAATGGTTCCCTTCACAGTTATATTTTTATAAAATATTATATTATTCTGCTTTTATCCCTAACGAATACGTTAGTAGTACAGCACTGCATCATATGATATGATTTTTATTTAAAAAAAAGTATCAAAGTGGAGTAAAAAGTACAACATTTGCCTCAGAAATGTGTAAATGTAAAGTAGCATAGAACGGAAATATGTCAAAGTTGTGCTCCAGTACAGTACTGGAGTAAATACTTTCCATCACGGCCAGTTTCCACAACATGAAACACTTTTGCAGAATCATTAAAGGCACCGATTTCTCAAGAAAACCCTTAAATCTGCATTTCAGTTTATTTTTGTGAATCAGGAACGTCCCCAATTAAATTCACTGATCAAACTCATTTCAACTTTTTTTTTTGTCTATAAAAACATTAAAAGCAGCACTTAGTGACATAATAATAACTACATGATACCACAAAGTAACATAAAATGACACAAAGACAATTTGCACCTTTCAGAGAGTTTTGTATAAACAAATAAAAGCTCTGTATTTTATTGGCTGATACAGGCCGATGCTGGCTCTCATAACAATCCCTGATGAGGTCAAAGCAGTCACGGCGTGACGTCACGTGCCCTGTGACCAGCACGTGCTACGTCAAGTCTGAAGAAATGCATGAGTTCAGGTTTACCTTCAAAATAAAAGCAGCTGATAGGAACACTGTTACAAAGGTTCGCAGACAATGTTAAGCTTTGAGGTGAAAAAGGAAGATCCTTAGTGTGAAGCAGTACGTTTGTAAGTTGGAAAAAATTTAATTGTAGTAACCTAAAAACTCGTTGAAGCCATCGAGACGTTCAGTCATTTTTTTATATCACATTTTCCTTTTTATAAGGTTGTAAGGATGTTTTCTCTTCCTCCGATGTGACCCCACCTCCCTACAAATCTTTGTCGTGGTCACCACAAACATCTGCATAATTTTCTTGATATTTTTCCTTCACATTCTCAACTGTTCTAAATAATTTTTTCTGTAAATTATATATCTTCCCTACACGAGGGTCTAAATGCCGTTTCAAAGCTGTCCACAATGCCAGGATATATTTCTGCTGAAGAAATACCAAATCCCTTTATTTTTTGGCCAAAAAACTGTCAATTTTAGCAATAATGACTTGAATAATCATCAGATTCAGTCTTAAAAAAACTCACCATGTATAACTTATGTGTAAATGCAAATTGTGAATTCCTTCTCAAGTCATTAAAACCCCCAAATTCCCAGAGACAATGCAAGGACGCGACCTCGGTGTCTTCAGTGGTAGCTACGGCCCTGGTTTCCTACTGAACCTATTGAATACAACTGTTTATTTTCATTTTGTATTATGTATTACTTCACAAACACATTTAAAAATTAAAAATAAAAACGATTTCCACAGGCCATCACTCTGATGAACAGATGAATCACTCCCATAGTATCAATAAGCCTGTAATGGTAAAACATCCACTTACCTACAAATTATGAATTACATTTTTACAGTTTAAAATAAACACTGTGCTTTAACGTGTACATATCCATCACTGTCAAATGTAAGTCCTGCACGCTGTATATACTGTCTATAGACACATATACATGCATATACTGTACATAAGCACCTACTTCATGTATATAAAGTAATCTATTACATTAATCATTCAATATTCATTCCTTTATATACTTATATACACCTATTTCTTCACCTAACTGTATGTACATGATAGTTCTATGTTCATTTTGACCTCTTTGTTCAGCCTTGTTGTCCTTGTTTTTAGCTTTATGACATTGAGAGCAACCAAAAAACCGGAGTCAAACTCAAAACTTGTAAATGTGTTCACATACTTGGCCAATAAAGCTGATTCTGATTCTGAAAATGCTGCCACATAGATGAATACAGCTTTTATTTTGTTAATTCTGACTGGAAGTTGCATTGTTTCATTGTGGCCAGCTTCACACTCGTTGGGACGCAGCAGGTTGAAGTTCTTTCAAATCTAAGAAAACTAATTTTTCAGTCCAAACAGCCGCCTGAGTAATAAAACTAAAATCACAAAAGTCAGTCTGGGTCTATGAGTCGGAATGACCCGGTTCCTCTCTGCTGTGCTGGTTTGTAATCTCTGACCTGCTGCCTGCTGCTCAGGTGTGTAAACTTACCTTCCTGCCCTGCGCTGCCACTCTGTGCGTTTCAGCCATGTTGATCTGAAGGAAACAAACGCAGAGAAATGAGCTGCAGGTCAAGTTTGTTTGCCTCCGACGTCTCCTGTGGACTGAGCCAGCGCTGACGTGAAGCTTCAACCTGGCTCATTACACTCCAACACACACACACACACACACACACACACACTGCTCTGATAATCAGCTGCCCCCGCTGCATGCCTTTCTCTCTCAGGTCAATAACAAGTGAGCCCATTGTGAGGCTGTAACTGCAGGCTAAAGCCCAAATATTAAATCCTCTTCAGGTTGGTAAACATTTCTGCCGGCAGAGCAAAAAATATTTAACACCAACACCTTTTATGTATTCCCAAAACAAGTTTCTCAGACTCTAATAAAAATTCAGACTAGTGGGTGTGTAAAAGCAAACAGGGAATCCATATGTTTACCTGCACGTCTGATAACACAGTGCAGTGTTCACGCAAACTGGTTTACTGTGGTGGTGTGCTGCTACGCTCACATTAAAACTACATTCTTCACTTTTATTTGATTAATTTATGTAGTTCTTGAGCTTGTACAAAACAAACTGGACTTTAATATATCTCATAGTTTTGCTGCTACTGGCTTTTGCACAGTCTCCTCATTAGTTACAGGTTACAGGTTGCTCTATGAAAGCAACGATGCGAGACGAAGTGTAAAGTCGCCGAAGGGCAAACGGGAGGCTGTTTTTAGCTGACTGGGCTCCAGGGTGAACCTGATAAACTGGCAACTGAGTGCATGAGTCTTTAGAGTTAAAAATGAGACCAAATGACATGTTAGGATGGATGTTTTAAGGAGTGTCTGTCGCGTCTGAACTTGTTCTTTCACGTGTCACCAAAACAAACTTTGTGAATAAGTCTTAGACTTTACTGTGTTATCTTTGGCGTTTTGCAGATATGTGTGTCGTCTCTCTCATTGTGTCCAATGAACTAAACTCTTCTGGTTAAAATAAAGCTAAGGAACCTTGAAGTTTCAGCACATACTTAAGGTCAGCGACACCTCTTCACATACCTTACTCCTCACACCTGTTAGGTATAGTACCACCTTTGCTCCATATTAAAATCAGAGAAAACCCAGGTGTTTCCCAATAATCATGTAAATCAGAGGGAGGAAACTAAACCTGACCAACAGAGCTGCAGTAAGAAGCAGAGCAACACTGGAAAAACAAGATTTTCAACGTCACACTCTTACACTTACTCTGAAAGTAAAGTTTGTCAGAGTGGCAGCCACGCAGCAGTCGAGTCAAATCTCTGTTTCTCTCTAAAAGAAAATTCAAACTGAGTTCATCAGGTCTTTCTCAGCAACACAGCAGTCTCTGCCAAATACTGGTGAGTACAGCTGATCATATTTACAGTTTCAGCAACCAGGATTAACACAAGACTTCAGCTCTACTCAGGCAGGAAGTTCCACTCTTTGCATTTCATACTTGGTTAAAATATAACTATGGCTGTTTGTCCACAGGCCGACTATACAGTAGCCCACTTTAACTGCTTTAAACTGTCTCTCTGTGTCACTTCTCAGGACTTTAGTAACTTGTAACTGAATCTCTGAGGTTTGGAGTTTAGCTTCACTCTTACTTTCCTGGTATTATTGTATTATTATTGTTTACTGATCGCTTCCTGCAGCCATTTTGCATTCTACTTCCTCTGGTTGTTTCACAATAAAAGCTTTTTCACAATTCCAATTCCAATTTTTTCACAATTGAGAATGTCTTCCGGATGGGAGCCGAAACGTCTTGATTCTGAAAACAGTGTCCAGATGACTACGACTGAAACCTTTTCTACAATAAAAGCTTTCCAATAGCGAACCAGCGGGAGGCTTTTAATGTGAAGCAGCAAGAGGAAATGCAATGTGTTTGTCATCAAGTAAGCAGAGCTTTGTTAGCAGTGCTATATATCAATAACAATTGGTCTACAACGTGATTTGGATATTCAGTGCTGTTTTGCCAGCACGGCCTAAATGGCCGCGGTTGCTCACAGCTCAGCTTGGTGCAAGTATCCCCATATTTATCAAAACATGACATATATAATTCAAAATTACTTTAGCTAATATCATGTGTTATGTTTAAAACAATAGTAATTACACTTCTTTCTTTTTAAACAAATAATTAAAAGTGTATTTTGAATTAAATATTTTTCTTCTCTTTCACGCTACATGTGTAGATATGGCTGCTGCAAACTATCTGCGATCTGAAGATCAGTTTCTGTGCTCCATCTGTCTGGATGTGTTCACTGATCCTGTCACCACACCATGTGGACACAACTTCTGCAAAAACTGCATCACTCAACACTGGGATACTAACGACCGGTACTGGTGTCCCATATGTAAGGAGGCTTTTACCACAAGACCTGAGCTGCACGTCAACACTTTCATCTCTGAGATGGTTGCTCAGTTCAGACAGTCAGCTCAACAGGAAGCCAGCAGCAGCAGCAGCTCAGAGACACAAGTGTCCAAACCAGGAGAAGTTCCCTGTGACGTCTGCACTGGAACCAAACTGAAGGCCCTGAAGTCCTGCCTGGTGTGTCTGGCCTCCTACTGTGAGACTCACCTGCAGTCTCATCTGACAGCTTCACGTCTGAAAAGACATCAGCTGATCGACCCTGTGGAGAACCTGGAAGACAGGATGTGTATGAAGCACGATAAACCTCTGGAGCTGTTCTGTAAGACCGACCAGACATGTGTCTGCGCGCTCTGCACTGTTTTAGACCACAAGACACATGAGTTTGTTCCTCTGAAGGAAGAATGTGGTGGAAAGAAGGCCGAGCTGGGGAAGACAGAGGCTGAAATTCAGCAGATGATCCAGAAGAGACGACTGAAGATTCAGGAGATCAAACGCTCGGTTGACCTCGGTAAGGAAGATGCAGACAGAGCGATAGCAGAAGGTGTTCAGGTCTTCACTTCTCTGAAGGAGTCTGTTGAGAGAGGCCAGGCCAATCTCATCCACACGATCAAAGAGAAGCAGAATACAACAGAGAAACAGGCCGAAGCTTTCATCAAAGAGCTGGAACAGGAAATCTCTGAGCTGATGAAGAGAAGGACTGAGGTGGAGCAGCTCTCACGCTCTGAAGACCACCTCTTCCAGAGTTTCCAGTCCCAAAACACCCACCACCCACCATCCACCAAGGACTGGACAGAGGTCAGTGTCCGTCCACCATCATATGAGGGGTCTGTGGTGAGAGCTGTGGCTCAGCTGGAGGAGACACTCAATAAAGAGATGAGGAAGCTGCTCCCTGAGTCAGACCTGAAGAGGGTCCAGCAGTATGCAGTGGATGTGACTCTTGATCCTGATACAGCAAATCCTGAACTCATCCTGTCTGATGATGGGAAACAAGTGAATCATTGTGATGTGAAGAAGAATCTTCCAGACAACCCAAAGAGATTTTCTACTGGTCTCTGTGTTTTAGGAAAGCAGAGTATCTCTTCAGGCAGATTTTACTTTGAGGTTCAGGTTAAAGGAAAGACTAAATGGACTTTAGGAGTGTGCAGAGAGTCGATCAACAGGAAGGGAGACATCACACTGAGCCCTGAGGATGGTTACTCGACGATACGTTTGACAATTGGAAAGGAGTACATAGCTTTTAATGACCCTCCAGTCCGTCTCTCTCTGAAGTCTCAGCCTCAGAAGGTGGGGGTGTTTGTGGATTATGAGGAGGGTCTGGTCTCCTTTTATGACGTAGATGCTGCAGCTCTTATCTACTGCTTTACTGGCTGCTCCTTCACTGAGAAACTCTTCCCATACTTCAACCCAGGTCTGAATGATGGTGGTAAAAACTCTGCAACTCTGATCATCTCTCCTGTCAGAGTAAACTAATCACTTATCTTACTTCATGTATTGATTTATTTTTATTCAAGGGAGGAAATGTACATATTTAGTGTCAACACTATGCTTTCTTATTCTATATCTTATTTCTTATTCTATAGATTCTGTTTACTGTGGTGATTGATTTACATTTCAATATAACCATTTCAACAAAGTGAAGACTTTGGAGTGGCCTAGTCAAAGTCCTGACCTGAATCCTATTGAGATGCTGTGGCGTGACCTTAAAAAGGCAGTTCATGCTCGAAAACCCTCTAATGTGGCTGAATTACAACAATCCTGCAAAGATGAGTGGACCAAATTTCCTCCACAGCGCTGTAAAAGACTCACTGCAAGTTATCGCAAATGCTTGATTGCAGTTGTTGCTGCTAAGGGTGGCCCAGCCAGTTATTAGGTTTAGGGGGCAATCACTTTTTCACACAGGGCCATGTAGGTTTGGATTTTGTTTTCCATTAATAATAACAACCTTCATTTAAAAACTGCATTTTGTGTTTACTTGTGTTATCTTTGACTAATATTTAAATTTGTTTGATGATCTGAAACATTTAAGTGTGACAAACATGCAAAATAAATAAGAAATCAGGAAGCGGGCAAACACTTTTGCACACCACTGTATATCCATTCTGCATAATGAGTACTTTTACCTTTGGTATTTTAAGTATATTTTGATGCTAATACGTTTGTACTTTTACTTAAATAAAATTTTGAATGCAAGACTTTTACTTGTAATGGAGTATTTTACAGTGTGGTATTACTACTTTTACTTATGTCAACGATCTGAATACTTCTTCCACCACTGGTAGTTTCAGTAGTTCAGTAGTTAGTAATTTAACTACTTGAATCATTATTCAAATATGAATGTAGTTGAACTACCAGCAAGCTGCTGCAAAATGTAGTTAAACTACTAGCTTAATTACGTGTAGTGCTGTAAAATGTGGAACACATATTCACCGTCCCCAGAGAATGAATCCGAAAGACTTTGGTGATCCCCCTGAAGTTCACACTTAAAATGAAATACCTCAACATCTACTAGATGATTTGGCATTTTGTACATATATTCATGGTTGATAGAAGATGAATTCGACTGACTTTGATGTTCCCCTGACTTCAAGTGCCACCAGCAGATTCACATTTTAAGTTTTAAGTGAAATATTCACTATGGTATGGATTGCCATATGATGAGATGTTGTATACACGTTCATGTTCCCCTGAGGATGAATTGTAATAACTATCACCGGGTCAAAATTTCATTTTGTCCAATTATGACCAAATACATGACATTCCCATCAGCCTCAGTTGTACTTTGTGTTTAGTGCTAATTAGCAAATGTTAGCATGCTAACTCACTAAACTATGGTGGTGAACATGTTAGACATTATATCTGTTAGCATTGTCATTGTGAAAATGTCAGCGGCGGATGAATCCACATGTGGTGCTGTAGTGAGTGTTTGGGGCAGCAGGACGGTGTGTGTGGGGCTGAGTCAGAATAAACTACAGTGTGTGTGTTCATGGTGATGAAGGAACATGTGACCCAGTGCAGCAGTGCAGCTCTCTGATGTGTTTTATTAGTTTCTGGACAACAATGGAGGAAGAAGATCCATCAGGCTGTGATTCACACACAGTACTTGTTAGTAGATACGTTCGCTGCTGGTTTTGGTGTTTTCATGGGGTTTGATGACAGTAAGACAAATATAGAATATCATCAGACATATTCTTTAAGGTACATCTGAAGTCAGTTCCATGGTTAGGTTAGTTTCAGCAGTGAGAGCTACGGTAATATAGCAATTGTAAGTACCGGAGTTTATGTACAGTGGAAAGGCTCACACAAACTCCATTTTTATGTGTCCAGGGATCAAAAACAGAAAAACACTCACCTCTCGAGTCTGCAGCTGAGGTACGGACCTTTACCTTAGGACTGCCCTATCTTTGGTTCTGCTTTTTCATGTTTAATGTGATTTACAAAACACTGAATAAGCTCATTGTCTTGTCGCAACTTGCCTTTTCATTTTCCGTTAAGAGAGTAAAAGAATGGGAGGAAGCAGGAGGACATGAGGTCAAAGGAAAGGGCCGAGCTGGAGAAGGAGGAAACACAGGCAGCAGCATGACAACATGGTGTGTAGTGTCAATGTGTTTCTGCATGCTGTGCAGCACTGAGAGCAGGTCATTAGTGTCGTTAAACCATCTGCCAGTTTGCAGAGAAGCTTTCATTATAAACCTTTGACAATTCATTCTGCTTTCATTGACTGAAAGGATTTAAAGAGACAAAACCACAATGGATGTATGTCATGCAGTGCAGCCGATTGTGATTATTAGTGATAATGCCTGTAATAACAGTGCTAGTAGTGTATTTTTCTCCCGCAGCTCCTTCAGTTTCCCTGTTAGCTACTGACTGGCACACTGTTACCTGAACACGTTTCTGTAAATGTAAGAGTGAAATCTGTTCCCTTCAATTAATACTAAAACTTTTAAAAAATCCACACAAAAAAAACTATTTTATCAACTTAAATTGGCCCGACATTTGTCACATTTAAACATAAATAGACCAGTACAGCGAAGATAACATAAGAGCTGCGTCACAAATGTTTGTAACTGTCCGAAACCAACAATCACGCCCACTTCAGGCAGTGATTGGTCAGGTGTGAGGTCAGGTGAGAAGCCAGCGAACGTCTGAAATGAACGGGACTCCGAAATGGTTTCTCTCACTTCGCAACTCTGTAAGGAAAGAAAACCCAAAACAGTCATTTTTGCAGGTAATTTCATCCTGTATAACTTCATTTGAAGTAATATTCAAATGCTTAAAAAGAAATGAATTAATTTGCTCATTTCAAATATTTAACAAAAATCTAATAAAATTGCTGACTCTGAATTAACATTAACTACAGCTGATAATTCAACTCGGTGCCCCATGTTTTCACTCATCTAACACAAGCCTGTTTAGAAAATGTCCCCGCGGGTCATGGGATGTACCAATTATTGGTATCGGTCGTTATTTTCACACATATTCTTCACAATGTGAACAACTGCGTTTTCTTTAGTCAGTATTTTGCAGTCCACCCTCTTCATTTTAAACACTGTACAGCTCTTTTCATTTTAAAACAAATATATTTTACATATTATTACATATCTTTACTTTTGCAGTACTTGTTTCTTCTTTTCTCTTACTATGATTTTTTGTGGCCGTTGCGCACCAAAATACCAAGGCAAATTCCCGATACGTGAAAATCTACTTGGCAATAAACCGATTTCTGATTCTGATTCAATATAGAGCTGACCTGTAAAAAAAAAAAAAAAAACACACAACAGTGACAATTTTGTGCATATTATTATTAAAGCAAACAGAAAATTACTTTGCAAAAAACAAATCTTTTTAAAAACAGCATCGTCATGGTACAAAAACATAAATAAGCAAACAATAAAAAATGGCTTCACTTACTGTATAAAAACTTAATATTTACAAAATGATTAAGAACAATTTGAAGAACAAACACACCAAGCACTATGACATAAAATATATTCATATAAAAACAATCCTTCCTCAAAACACCTAAAAAACTTAAAATTCAGCACATCAAAAGAAAAATAATAAGAAGTTCAGTGATCAACATGCACTGTGAATTTTCAGCGTATGACTTCTATGCATTTTCCCTTCATTTCTCTTAACCCGTAAACCTCTCATTGGTCGACACAGATCGATCAATTACTCCTTTATAATCCCTAATGCTCTCATAATAATAACTTTCACTTCAATAATCCATTGTCCAGTTTACTAAATGGTACGCATGGATTTCCAAATATCGGTTTTTTAAACTATATGACTCTTGAGGGGCCGTGTAATGGACTAAAAATGAAAATTTGCAAAGATGCAGATGTGTTTATACTGATATACAAATATGAGCCTTCACTATTATGAATATGCTCACAAAATAATAGTCCCAATACAAAGTGCTTATACTTCTTTTTTTCTTGACAGGATGAAACCGACAGGATCACTAGACTCTCACGTGGTCTACTCGTCCCAGTCGTCGTCTAAACCAGTTTTCCCAGGAGGAAGGAGAAAGACGCTCCCAGTGCCAGACCCAGAACGAGGAAGAAGCTCATCAGAGAGCCGGCTGTCTCACAGTCCTTACACCGCACCAGCCTGCCGGACAGAAACACACACTTACAACATGTCCACACTCATTAACAGTAACATCCACTTTGGGTCTCTGTGTCAGTCCCACAGTACATTTGGTTAGAACCACAACTAGGTCCAAACAAGTAAAACCAAATATACTGTAGCTGCTCTAAAAACTAACAAAACTGCTGAATGGATGAAAAATTGAGACAGTTTTACAATTTTTAATAAAAATCATTACCACTAAAGGTCAATAAATGTGAAGTTTGTCCTGAGGGTGGCGCCAGAGGAAAGACCATGCTGTTACCTAAATCAAAAAGACTCATCCGCTGCACGGTGGCTGTTTATATCCTGATATTCAGACTGAGTCGCAGGTTTGTTTCACTTCATTCATTCACACTGACTTTGTGTTCATGTTGGGGCATTATTTTGTTTTGCTCGATCGGTAGCGAGCGATGAATCCGTCCTGCCAACATAATTTTCAGTCGACACAGCTAAGAGCGGCAACATTTTGTCTTGACAGCTGAGGACGCAGTTGCTACTTCTCTTAGTCAACGTACAACAAACGGCACAATCTCGTCCACACTTGTGGCCATTTTTCTGTCACCATTTTTCATGACCGTAGCTTGGAAGCTATGTAGAAAGATGACACCACCTACAAAACTCTGACTGGTTGATTGTTTCTCGGTCAATGAGCTCATCAGACCTGTTTACGTCGCTGAATGAGTCGGAGACGTGACTGGAAACAGGCCAAGACATTTCAGGGGCATCTGAGACTCGGCCTGTAAGGCTGCATCCACACTACTATCTCCGTCCAGACGAGCGTTTCAGCTCCGTTTCAGAAGTCATCTCCATACCAACACGCCTGAAAACGCATATCACGTGACCATTCACGTACACTGGGCATGCACGTGCCAGTGTAAAAAATGACTGCTCTTCACAAAATAATGCTGTTTTTATTAAAGCATTGTAAATAGCATTTTGTTTGTCTCTTTTCCATCATTGGATTTTCAAAGTCTTTTTCTGTCTTTCGAAATATAGACAATATAACATAAATTTTTTCCGTCCATGTACAAACTCAAATACGTCACAATATCACAACACACACTAGCTAATCACATTAGCTAATGATGCGTATAGCCTTCTTGACGGTACACATGTACTCTTTTAGTTGGGCTATTCTTTAAACTGCATTTCAATTGTATTTGCTTTACAGCAGAAAGCTGATGCTAAATAACACATGCAAAATGGCTGAACACACTAACAGCAGGCTAAGCTAAGCTACTAGCAAACCTTTAAACATTGAGGCATCAAAACAAATCCATTATAGACAACAGCGTCCATGAAACAGTACTTGTAGGACTGATAACGCCGCTGAACTTGGGAATTGTCACAAATCGCTCGAATAATAGCTTGCCTCGTGCGCATGTAGGCGGTAGCAGCATTATAAAATGCTCAACAGCTGCTAGCGTTCTCAAATGAAAACGGGGCCAGCAGCGTTTCCAAACGTAACCGTTTTAGGGGCGCGAAAACGCCGGAGTAGACACCAGGTGTAAACGCAGCAAAACGTATGCGTTTTTAAAACGTAGTTGTGTGGATGTAGCCTAAGGCTCAGCTCTGTCACACTTGGCTCTAATGTAATCAGTCAATAATGTGTACTTAATAAGGCTCAGCTGTGCTTTGAGCTTCATGCTAATGCTTCGCACGTTAGCACGCTATGTTAGAATTAATCTAAGAAAAACTGAGGCCGACAGGAATTCATTCATTAGTTTTGGAGACATTTTGTCATTTTATCCTTCAGAAAATGGAAGGAATAAAAAAAAAAACACAAGACACAACAGCACTTCCTGTTGAAGACTCACTGTGGAGCGTAGGCCATGCAGAGGCTCGCCAGGTATCCGTTTGAGAAGGAGAACAGGGCCATGATGGTGACGAAGGCGCAGTCGTGACTGAAGAGCACGGTGAGTCTGGAGTTGTGGACGTTGCACAGCATGAGCAGAGGGATGAAGACCAGGCGAGACAACACAGCGGCAGGAAACAGAACGCTCTCCTTCGAGGGCTGCACAAACATCAACAGAGTCATTTAGGAATGATTAACATGACGACCCCTAAAGTGAAATAGCAAAGTAACTCCTTAGAGCAGGCAGCAGACTCACCCATTGGACGACAGACGGGGCGCTGCGGCCGGCCAAGTCCATGGCGTTGAAAACGACAAAGCAGCAAACGCAGGTGAACACTTTCTCTGTAAGAGATAGAGAGCAGGACTGAATTAGTGGAGTGAGGGATAAAAATATAATGAATCCACAATATAACACTATATCCATTATGGCGTGTAGTCCCTCATTCGTCCAGGAGTGTTCTATCGTAGAAAAGGTTTCAGTCGTAGTCATCTGGACGCTGTTTTCAGAATCGAGACGTTTCGGCTCCCATCCGGAAGTCATTCTCAATTGTGAAAAAATGGGACGGGAACTAGAAATTTAAGCTACTCTGAGTTACATAAGCCCCGCCCTCAGGAAGGAGTCTACCTGAGTATCTGTTGATTAGCTAGTTTCACCTGAAACTGACCTAATAGTTTCCATGATGGCCCAGTAATCAGTAATCAGGCCTATTGTTGTCTGGCTGCACCTCCCTCATCACTGTTAAGAACATGATTAGCATGTGATTGGCTTGACCAAGGTGTTAACACACTGTGGTAAACTTTGGGCAGATTGAATCTCAGACCACCATTTCTGTTCAAAGAGGGGTTTTCTTTTTTCACAAAAATGGCTTCCTAGGCCTGATTACTGATTACTGGGCCATCATGGAAACTATTAGGTCAGTTTCAGGTGAAACTAGCTAATCAACAGATACTCAGGTAGACTCCTTCTTGAGGGCGGGGCTTAAGCAACACAGAGTAGCTTAAATTTCTAGTTCCCGTCCCATTTTTTCACAAATGACTTCCGGATGGGAGCCGAAACGTCTTGACTCTGAAAACAGCGTCCAGATGACTACGACTGAAACCTTTTCTACGATATATCCATTATGATTAATTACGCTGGAATTTGGCTGACGTGAGGCGTCCATATTTGTTTGGTTTTCAAACACTTCCAAATCATTAATCGCCAAGTCAGATATATAAGAGTTTCCCAGTCGTAACGACGACTTTGATGCAGATGTGAACGCTGTTTACAATTCGGCCACTCATAGTTACAATAACTGATATGATATGGACACAGCAGATGATGTGGCGTCTCACTCCAGGCAGCGTTGTCCGTGTAGACGGTCTGCACTCGGACTGCGATCACAGGAAACACCGACAGGGTGACGGCAAACACACACGTCACGCACGCAGCCATCAGCCAGATCTGCAGGACACACAGGAAGATTCAGGATTACTCGTATTTTCAACGTGTGCAGTGAAACGCGGCCGTGCTAACAGGCTAATGTGCCATAACAGCAATTAGAATAAGAGTAAAAAATAAAGATTAGAAGATGTAAAAGACAACATTTCAAAGATAACATTTTATAAATACATGTAAATATGTATAAGTATCAAAATGTTAAAATGCATAGTGAAAATGGTGGTTATTGATGCTAACAGGAAGTAGAACGCGTGAAGATGATTGAAGACAACATAAAAACAGTTATGCTTAAATATGCATAATAAAAGCCAAATAAAGGAGGGGAAATCCGAAGAGCCCTATGAAGTTGACACCAATTTTAATAATCATTTCCTCTTTTTAAGTCATTTATCAAGCAAAAAATGTTTTGATTCCAGCTTCGGAAATGTGGGGATTTGCTGTTTTTTCCTCTGTTTTCATTGTAAACTGAATATTTTTGGGTTTTGGACTGTTGGTCGCACAAAACAAATTTAAAGTAAATAATCGACTGATGTAAATCAGTAGTTGAAATCATCAAACCCACTGCACGATTTTTCTGTTTGATTGCTGTTTTCGGTCACTTAGTAGTTTTATTCTGATTTCCTGTCATGCGGTCCTGAATCCAATTAGAAATATTAAAAAAATGATCATAATGGGACCAACAATGGATCCAAAGAAAAACAGTTAGTATCACTGAACACAGACTGTCGACATCAGCCGGAACAGACTCGGTCCAACCTGGCCAATCCAGTCATGATGTCCAAATCACTAGTGTAAACTTTCTATGTCTTAAACCAGTGATTCCCAACCGGGGGGGGGGGGTACTTCTGCAGTTACCAGGGGGTACGTGGAAAAATTGTGAAGCTCAGCTGATTTGAAAAAACTGAAATTATGATTTGGTTGGAACGGGTGGAGAAAAGCGTCAGGTGTGTTGTGTGATAAAAGAGTCTCAGCAAGAATGAAAGGAAAGGTGTTGGAGACGGCGGTGAGACCAGCGATGTTGGACAGCTTAGAGACAGCGGCGCTGAAGGAAAGACAAGAGGCAGAGCTGGAGGCAGCAGAGCTTAAGATGCTGAGGTTCTCTTTGGGAGGGACGAGGACGGACAGGATCAGGAACGAGGACATCAGAGGGACAGCTCATGTTAGATGAACGAGGACATCAGAGGGACAGCTCGTGTTAGATGTTTCGGAGATAAAGTCAGAGAGGCCAGATCGAGGTGGTTTGGACGTGTCCAGAGGAGAGACTGTGAATATATTGGTAGAAGGATGCTGAAGTTGGAGCTGCCAGGCAGGAGGTCTAGAGGAAGACCAGAGAGGAGGTTTATGGATGTAGTGAGAGAGGACATGAAGTTAACTGGTGCGAGTGAAGAGGACGCAGAGGACAGGGTTAGATGGAGGCACATGATTCGCTGTGGCGACCCCTGAAAGGGAACAGCCGAAAGGAGAAGAAGAAGAAGATATCCACATATTTGTGTTCAGGAGAAAAATCAACACACAAGTAAGATTACAAACTTGTGTGATGCTGATCTTTATAGTTATTGTCACAGTAACGTACCAACTATGGTAGTCTGCACAAGACATACCTCAGTTTCCCACCAAACCTGAGTCAGCTGTAAGTCGATTAACACTGCAGAACGACTAGTTAGAGAAAATACAGCAAAACTACTGAAACATACCATTGAACAAAACCATAAAGCCATCCCATCGATCAAAGGGGTTTGATGAAGGGGTACTTAGGCCTGGGGGTACGTCTGACAACAAAGGTTGGGAACCACTGTCCTAAACCACCTGGACAAATGTTTTTAAATTAGACAAAACGGCCTCCAACAGGCGAGAAGTCGTTCACCTTTTTGAAGACATTCAGGACGGAGGAACGCTCCGGATTCTCTTCTGGCGTACTGATGAACTTCCCGTCGGCCTCGAGGTCTTTACCATTGTTGTTCAAGACGATTTTGTCTTTAAAAGGAAACAATTAAAAATGGATCAGTGACTTGGTTAATAATGTGATCACCTGAATTGACCTGGAGCCAGTTGCACCAGCGGTTCGTAAGTTCAACCTTATTTTACACATCGCAAAAATTAAAAACGGGTCGCACCTCACGAACTAGTCCTTACGTAGAGATTAGTTGTTACTCAATATTTACACCCAGTAACTGCCAGGTGTAACTGTTGTGAAGCTAACTGACAAAGCTAATGCTAATATATATGACCTGGTTAGAGTAGAAGAGGTAATATGGAGTATGGTCAACATATCTGACCTGAAACTAGATAAATGCTGTTTAATAATGATGTAAATCTGGAAAAGTTCAAATTACATTTCACAAAAATAACTTACCTCAAAATATGAAACGTTATGCCAATAACATTTTACTAAATTAGTAAAATAACGTCAGTTAGCTTAGCATAATCAGATATTTCCCACTCGCATGCAGTGACTTCCTGTTTACATAGTTGATTGCTCTTGATTGGACAGCGCTACAGATGTTTCCTAGCAACCGATTTACACATTACTAAAGTCTTTACTCGTTAAGACATTTCTTAAGTTTTATTGGTGCAACCTGATTTAGTAAATCACTAGTTTGAAACTAGCTAGTAGTTTATGAAGAGCTGGTGAACCCCAGTCCTGAACCTTTGACTTAGATCAGCTAAATCACTGGCAAAACATTAGCATGTTGCTAAATGAGAGAACCGACCTGTACTGCTCATGAGTTCCTGCGTCGTCTTCCCTTTCTCAGACTGACTTCTGTTTAGGTAAAAACGAGCAAATTCCTGCAGAGGAGAGTCGACACTGTCAGAAGATCGCAATGTGAGTTCCACACAGGCCCCGAAATCTTGAAAGATAATCCTTTTCTTTTTAAAAAATATCAAAATTTAATGATAAATATATATATATATATATATATATGACCTTTCAGGACTTCAGGGACTCTGTAGGGCTCTGATATGTTTTCTGTCACTGACACAGTAAATACAGATGATGACAACAAAGCCTTTAAACTCAATTTACCAAAAGACAACTCCTGTCAGTAGCTGCATTGCTCCTGCTGGTTATTTAATATGTGACATGGAGCACTTTGTTATTCACATTCAATTCCTGCTTCACTTTTTTAAACTAAAATCTTGATCTCAATAAATCACTTTTTTGTAAAGCAGTTAATGTAGTTTGTTTAATTATTTTAGGCCTCATTCATCATTTTGATTTGTAGCATTTTTGTCTAACGAAACACAGTTATATTAAGAGTTTACTAAATAACTTTTTTAAGTCTTTTAATGCACTGAGACTGATTTAAAAATAGAAATGAGTGGAAACAAGGTGAACAGCTGGATTTAGCTCATTCTGACATTCAGTTCAGGACCAGAGATGAATGATATTTTAATGCAGTGTGTGTGTGTGTGAGAGCGTGCTCTCTCCTCACCAGGTGTGGCAGGAACAGGTAACACAGCAGAGTCGCCAGCGTGGCAACGCACGGAGTGATGAAGTATCCCAACGCAGCTGAGCTTTTATCTGCGTTACCTGCAGAGGAAAAGAGACGCGGATTCAGTCGTCCATGAACTCGATTTTAGTTAAATTTATAAACTGTTTTACCCAGCTCCACATTGTGCAGGCCTTTATTGTTGACTGATTTTCTCTTATTACAGTTATATTGGTATCAGCGTAAATGTCGGACAATAAGTGACAAGAAATATCAGTTCAGAAATACCAAAGATGTGTTTGAGGTCGTTTGGAAACAGTGTTTTCATTACAAACTGTAAAATGTCCCTTTCAGTTTGTATCCTGGTCACGAGTCTTTAATAACCAAAAGTAAGGGATCCCTCATCTAATCAATTAAAAAAACAAAGAAATATTAGTTCTAAACTATATTGTAAAAGTTTTAGAGCTGAAATGATCAGTCCATTAATCGATTAGTCGATCGACAGCAAATAAATCTGCAAATATTTTGATCGTTTATTGTCTAAACTGCCAAAAATTCACTGGTTCTTGCTTCTTAAATGTGAGGATTTGCTTTGGATTGTGGAGGGCATTTTTTATTTCTACTTTATAGACCAAATGATTAACTGCGAAAAATTATTGGCAAAATAATAATTAGCGTCAGCCCCAGAAAGTTCAGTTTGTATTAACTTATTAATTTCACTAACATATATAATTATTTGAGTTACTGTACCACCGCTTCACTCGCGTTTGGAGATCTGAAAGTGATTCAGAAGAAAAAGCTGCTTTGTGGAGCTGCCAAACTGGCTCATGAGTCCCAAACCCGCTGTGTTCACTTCGTAAAGAACCGAGAGCGTTTTGAGAAGCGAGCAGGTTGTCAGCTCGGGTCCAGCAGCTCAAGTTCGGTCGTTACTTACTTAAGATGGAGAACAGCATCGCGAGCGCAGCGAAGATCCCGGCCAGACCCTGACCGCTCATGAACAGAGTGCTGTAACGGGGAGGAAACAGGCCGACCACACCGAACAGACTGCCCTGCAGCACCGCGCTGAACGCTGCACGCGCACACACACACACACACACACACACACACACACACATTTTTTTAACATTATAATTGTGGTAATTATTTGTACAGTAGAGTAATTGAATGTCAAGTCTGCAGTGGGCCACCTGTGTGGTTTCATCTAGATTTGATCAATTCTGATTCTGCTCATCAATTTCAATTTTAATCAACTCCTGGTGCTGATTCGTGTCACATTATTTGAGTAAGAAAAATAAAAACAAAATATGCCGAAAGCAAAGAACACTGATTTTAGTGTTAAACGTTAAATATTCTCTGTCGGACGTGGCTTTCTATGCTAAAACATCTCTGGGCATCCATGCTATGACTGGATCATTATACCTGACCCAGGAATTGCTGAGTCATGATCAACCACCATCGTCCCTGCATCAACCTAACTCTGTGCAGAGACTCTGTCCTGCCGTACTGTCAACACGTGTTGATGCCTGTGTAATGTGGACACAAGTGTAGTAGCTCCAAACGTCTCTTTCAGGAATCAATCAGCAGAACGAAAGAGGTGTTTCCTAACGAATCCCTCGTCCTTATACATTTGATGTACAGTATATATACATTTTTGTTTATTTGAGCACGCTGGCTGAGTTGTCCCCCCCACCGTACCACACCAGCTTTATGTCCAGTTAGCAGGATAATCAATTCAAGGACTTTATTTAAGTCTTAATTTGTCCAACTGCATTTCATCCCCTAAAACTGTGGACTGTGTGGCTCATATGATGTGGATGTGAAGGCCGTTAACTTAAAGCTGAATGTCAGAGGGTTTCACGTGACGTGAAGCGTGTAAGCTCACTGTTGATGAACCAGATGGTTGCCATGGTGACGGAGAAGAAGGTGTCCGGCTGCATGGGGACCTGGACCAGAGCAGCGGTGAGGGAGAAGAGGAGGAGGATGCCGATCAGGCTGAAGGCCACGCGGAGGGGCTCCCTCACCCTGCAGAGAGAAGATCGCCAACCGGCGCACGTTCGTTCACGTCAGCGGTTTCGTCGCCGCGCCGATAAAGCTGCGACTCGACTTTAGTTCATAGCAGCGTGTCATTAACTTACCACTGGTACAGGAAAGAGTTGAGCAGGGTGAACAGCAGCAGGGGCAGCTGGGAAAGCAAGGCCATCCAGCTGTCATAGTTGTAGTCCTTAGCTGTACCGCCTGGTGTGCCGTTACAGGAGACGTTGGGAAGTGTGAGACGCTCGTTGAAATACTTTAACAAGGAGGGAAAAAGAAAAAGAATCATTCAACATCTTTATATTAAACAACATGATAACTGTTTGTTTACAATCTAGTCAAGTCAATTTTATTTATATAGTCCAATATCACAAATCCCACATTTTCCTCCAGGGGCTTTACAATCTGTACAGCATGCGACCCTCCTCTGGCCTTAGACCCTCGTGATGAGGGGAAAACTCCCCAAAATAACCCTTTAAACATTTTCTTTAAAAACAAAGCGGCTTAGGACACACGAGGCTCCAATTTTACAAAAGAATGGACATTTCTGATCATGAAGAAGAAGAAGAACATGTGGGAGTAAAACCTGAGAGGCCGTCATGAAGAAGCTCCAGGGCAGCAGAGTTCCCAGGCCGAGCACAAAGATGACGAGGGCGACAGCCTGACCGCTGTGGAAACAACACACCTGCATCACCTGAGCTGGGCTGAGGCGCCATTTTGTACAAAAATGTTCAATGCAAGACGTCGAGCTCACCGGTCGGCGGGTGGACTCTGGTGCTTTTCGTTCCCCATCCTGTTGCGTTTCTGCACAAACGTCGAGAGAAGCCTCTGAATGAACAACTCCACTGATGTGTTTAAGGTACAAGTTCTGTGCAGGTAATATTACCTATGACGTCTCGACTCAGATAATCACTGAGTTACTGCGATCGTCTGCATCCCCGGTCCCTTTGTGCCATGCAGGATGAAAAACTAATAAAATCTCTACCAGCTTGTTCCACAATACAAAGGTAAACTTTTAACAGCCGCTGCTCACCTGGGACGTGGCTGTTAAAGGTTTACCTGAGTATTCAGATGCTTTGCTTAAGTGGAAGTAGCAAATACCACAATGTAAAAAAACACTCAATCTTAATCTCAATCTAAACATGCAGAAGTATCAAAAAGTAAAAGTACTCATTTTGCAGACTTTTAGAGTTTTATAGTACATTATTACTGATTAATTATTCTAAATTATACCATTTAATGTGTAACAATGCGTCATATTGTATAAACTGATGTGTTTTCTATGTAAAATTTACATTTATTTAATTACATCTTGCTAATAATACTTTTGAACTTTGTAGCTGAGTGCAAACAAGATAATAACTTGTGTGTTGGACTCATGACTTCAGTATTTCTATGGTTCCTCCCCTTCATTAATAAATAAGTCCCTTAACTTTTAAATGACACGTGGCATTGATTAAGAATGAATGAATTAAAGTATGAATAAAGAAATTAGGCCTAATATCAACATAAGTCTTTTGAAATAATAAAGTAAGTTTGTCACCAATCATTTGGCATTTTCATATAATATATAACTGAATTCCTCCTTTGCAAACGTGTCTAAAGGCTGAGTCTCTGCTCTCCAATGTCTGACAGTCATTACACCTGCACACTGTTTCTAATCACTCTAATGATAGTGACTCAGCTGTAAGCTCCGCATCAAACGGCGCTGCCAGGTCACGCGGCTTTGCGGCTACTTTTTATTGAATTTGGCGGGTGAAAGTGTTTCTGGGGGGGTTGTGATGATTTGGCTGCTTTTTGTGCCATTTGGGCGGTTCGACGAAAAGTTCGGCTGTATTCCCGCAAACAGAGCCTCCTCTCCTCCGGCAGCACGAGTCCAGTCAGCTCGACTCACAATAACTGATGGCCATAAAGAAAAGCGGTGTAATTTCAGTTTATTGCGCGGCTGAAAACGTGTTTCCTATTCCAGCTGTTATTCTGCCACGGCTTAATGTGACTTAATACTCTTTAATTCTACGACTTCTTTATACATTTTTCATTATTGTTTCTATACACACACACAAAATATACAAAAAACCCTGAGCAGCAGAACAGAAGAAATGATCTCCATCAAATAAGCGAAAGCAGCCTAAATGTAGAAAAGTCACGTTTATCGCAACATGTGGCCGGTTAGTTAGGATATTAAATATAATATTTGTTTGTGTTATAGTACCTTTTTATCCGCGCGTGTGTTAAAAACTGTAAATAACTTTTAATTCACTTGAAACGTTTAATTAACGCGCCTTCCTCCTGTTTGATGGCGCCTTCACGTCTTCCAGTCTCAGAGTGAAGACTTCATGTGATACACCATTCAGAAGTCCATAAGAAAATCACTACATTTAGGTAAAAATGATCGACGCAAAGCAGACGGAGCTCACCTGAGAGTCGGAGCGGGCTTGTCGCGTGTCGGACAGGTGAACCGGGCCGGGCTGAAAGGATGACACAGCGGGCGGGCGCGCGCGGACCGTGGAGGCGGTACTGCGAGACCTCGCGCTTCCTTCCGGACACGTGCGTGGTGGTTAATAGTATTGGGAGTGTACAGAGGATGTTTAAAGTCTGATTTTTAAGATCAATCTCAAATTACAACATTAATTAATTATTATTAATTTTATAAAATACATCTCAAATTCATATTTTTCACCCTAACCTCAAATTTGAAGGAAGAAACTCGTGAAAGTCACGATATTAAATCCATTTCGGTTGGACACAAATGATTTTTGCCTTGTCATAGTAGGAGAAGCACAGAAGTGTGCATTAGTTTGTGGTAATTTGATGAAACACAACTTTATTTGGGTGTATGTCTCCTGTGAGCACAAAACAAAGCTAAATAATATAATATAATAATGTTGAACGCATGCAAACCAGTTAGATAATAAAATAGTGTGAAAAGGTGTTAAAATTAGACCTGCCTTAGTTGATACTGTACTCAAATTATTCAAATTCCCTGAAAAATTCTTTATTTATTATTATATATATTATTTATTTAATTAAATTACCAAAAAGCCCCAGGCTCACTGTGTGAAACTGGGGCTTTTCGTCATTTTTTTGGGGGGGGACTCCAGGGCGCCAAAAGCCCCGGGGCCCTGCCTGGTTGGTAATCTTGGAGGAGTGGTGGAACGTAACAAAGTACATTTACTTAAGTAACATTTAAGAGGTTCTTGTACTCGAGTATTTCCATTTTCAGCTACTACTCCACCACATTTCAGAGGTAAATATTGTACTTTTTTACGCCACTATACTTGATAACGTTGGTTGCTAGTTACTTTGCAGAATCAGACTATTAATACAAAATATAACCAACTAATAAATTATAATGGATTAAACTACCCAGCAGTGTATAAAGTAGTTCAAACCAGCTTAATCCAGTAATATAATTTATATGATTCAGAAATGCACAAGTACTTTTACTTTTGGTACTATGACTTTTGCTAATACTTGTTTACTTTTACCTGTAACAGAGTATTTCTACACTGTGGTATTGCTACTTTCACTGAAGTAGAAGATCTGAGTGCTGTGTGAGGAGTCTTTCGCTTACTGCAGTTGTTAACAGTCCTGAAGAGGCAAAATTAGCCAGTAATATACAGGAAAGGCAAATAGTAGAGGAAAATACGAAAAATAAGCTTAACTTTCTGTTGTAGAAATATGTTTTTTCTGCTCTCCTCCCCCGTTAATCATCTGGCGACCCCTCAGATTTATCTTGCGACCTATTGTGGGACCCGACCCCCATGTCGGGAACCGCTTGTTAGCTATTGTTCAGATGAGACGGTGTAGTCCCTCATTCGTCCAGGAGTCTTTTATCGTAGAAAAGGTTTCAGTCGTAGTCACCTGGACACAAAATGGTCTGAGAACTCAGAAATTTAAGCTACTCTGTGTTGCTTAAGCCCCGCCCTCAGGAAGGAGTCTACCTGAGTATCTGTTGATTAGCTAGTTTCACCTGAAACTGACCTAATTGTTTCCATGATAGCCCAGTAATCAGTAATCAGGCCTATTGTTTTCTGGCTGCATCTACTTCATCACTGTTAAGTACCTGATTAGCATGTGATTGGTGTGACCAAGGTGATAATACACTGTGATAGACTTTGGGCAGATTGAATCTCAGACCACCATTTCTGTTCAAAGAGGGGTTTTCTTTTTTCACAAAAATGGCTTCCTTGACACCCTGTTCAAACCAACTCTTCTCTCTGCTTAGACTCTTCACCTCGCTGTCTTCAAATGTGCGGTTTGTAGCTTTTAGATGCAAATGCACGGCGCTCTGCAATCCTGAGTTAGCGTGTTGTCTGTGCTGATAAAGTCTTTTGTGAAGTGGCTGTTTGGTCTCACCTATGTACCGTTCTTTGCAGTTTTCCTCACTGCATTGAATGGAGTAAACTACATTGCTCTGTTTTTGTGTGGGCATCTTGTCCTTGGGGTGAAGAGTTTCTGTCTTAAAGTGTTGCCTGGTTTAAAGAAAACAGGAACATCGTGCTGTCTAAAGATCCTTTGTAGTTTTTCAGACAGTCCAGATACATAAGGGATGGAGACTCCGTTCCTTCTCGGTTCTGTTACACTTTTGTCTTGTTTTTTTGGCTCTTTTAACTTTGTTGAGAGCCCAAGTAGGATAACCACAGGCTGAGAGTGCACTCTGGACATGCCTTTCCTCCTTCCTCTTACCCTCTGAGCACTTCTTGGGCTCTGTGTTGTAATGTGCTGTAATGGATGGTGTGAGTCACACCATCCATTACAGCACAAGCTGGGTGTAATCATCATCTGATCAATATCTTTGGTCTCATCATTTCATGCATGTTTGGCACTGAGATATTGTTCAGATGTTAATGTTCCTCATGTGACTTGTTTAAACTGGTTTCCTCGAACTGGTACAAGAGTACAAGAGTTAAATAAGTTAATATAATCTTGTCCAACGAAACAGGAAAACAACCACAATAATCAACACAAATGTAGTTTTCATACGCATCTTTAAACGTTCATTTTAGGGTCTTTTTCATCCAGTGAAACACTTTTAGAAGCAGAGAAACCCAAAACTGAAAGATGTTCAAACTTTTTTAATTTACTTTTTTTTTTAAATACTTCACTTCTTCTCTTTTGAAACGAAATCTCTAAATATCACATACTTTTTTTGTGATTTCACAGCTTTAACACTAGGTGGCCTTTGCACACTGCCGACTTCTCTGTAAATGCAGTGGATCTGAAAACTAGAATGCAACAGAGCACATAAACACTACACTTAACCACATCAGCCGCTATTTGTGGGAGAAGATGCTGAAATAAAGAAAACCGAGGCCGGCCTTTCTCTTGTGGGACCCGTGAGTGGAAAGTGACGCAGTGACACGTTATTGTTTAGGATGAAGGATGTGACTCATTTTCCAGGAGCTGAGATAAGTTCATGTTTGCACAGGTTTGTAAATGTACGCCCGAGGTTTCTTTGTTGTTACTGTGCGATGCTATGTGTGTGACTAAAGCCACCTGTATGTATTCTTCACGCTGAAATAAGTTTGGTTTACATGAGAAAATTAATTCATTAATTAATTAATTATCTGGCAGCGAAGCATTTCTGCAAACGAATGCAATGCAGCAGAAGTTTTCCTGATGATTGATTTGTTTCATTTCATGCATGTTTGGCACTTACAAAGACCAAAGACATGGCTGGTTACCTCCCACTTACACTACGTTTTGTTTAAAGATGTTACGCAACACCTTAAACTCACTTTACGAGGTTCCACTGAGAGCTTCCATAAGACTTCATTGATCACGTAGGCAATAAATACCCTCTAATAGGTTATAATGTGAGATGCCAGTGATCACCAAGTAAAGCAGCTTTGTGCCTTGGTTAACATTTATCCTGCACATGTCCTGCTGCTTTTATGTGTGTCTGTGTATGTAAATTCTGTACTGTTTTTGGTAATATTTCATATATTTTATTAACATAATGTGCATACAGTGCTTACGGTTTGTTTGTTAACTAAAATACCAATAAACAGACTTAAGGTCACCGAGATTTGGGTAATAATCAAAACAAAAAAACTTGCAGATGAAGGGCATTTAACTTAGGAGCAGCTTCTTCGGCCATAATAAACCATAAGCGACAATGAAACATAAAATGGACTTTACCGTTACCTAATTACATATCAAACAAAGTTGTCTCTAAGAATTAAACGCAGTACCGCTTTTCTCATAACTACTGGCTTTATTAATGGTTAATAAATAATTTATAATAATAATTACAATAAAATGTACCTTCTAAAACAGGACTATGGAGAATCTAGACCAAAATCTGCGTATTAAAACCTTCTTTATATATTTCTGCTGCAGACTTGATGCTTAAAAAGCGAGAAACCATTTAGCATTTAATGGACGTTTACCTATTAGCTATTAGTAAATGATTTATTAATCGTTATAAAGCCATGGCAGCTAATAAAGGATGCCTTATTAGAAAGCATGTGTGAGTCTTTTATTCTGGTAATGGTAGTGTGTGTGTGTGTGTGTGTGTGTGTGTGTGAGAGAGAGAGAGAGAGAGAGAGAGAGAGAGGAAGGTCTGGTTTTGAATTTTCACAATAAAACACCTGTCAATGGTATGTAATACCTCTTGACAAGCAAATATTAACAGACAGAGAAAACAGTTTAGCTTGCCTAAGCATTGTGCAATTAAATAATTTCAATAAAATATATTTCAAGTGGAAATGTAAGCTACAACAGTGTATACGCAGGTCGTGGTATATACTATATAGTTTTCAAACTAAATTTAATCAATCTCCGATTTACCAAAACTCTACTTACGGATTCTGTTAAATGAGGCATGAAACACAAAATTGGACATCTCGAATCGTTGATTATCTGCTGTGTGAATGTGTTTTTGGTTAATATAGTTTCACCCTTTATGTAGCTTTAATGTTAAAAAAAAAAAAAAAAATCTTATTCCACAGAGTCTGACAGTATCAGTCAGGCGTTAAACACGTAGGTCAAAATAACACACTGATGCCAAGCCCCAGCAGCAATGTATAGTCAAATACACATAAGCAATATAAAATATGGTTTTAAATAGGGACGCACCGATATATCGGCCGAACATCGGTATCGATATTCGCCTTGTTGACTGCCTCTCTGCAAATAGGACGACATTCCCCGATGGCAGTGGCCGATGTTTATCTGTTGTGTCGCATCAATTTTGCGCTGGCTAAATTTGGTGTTGGTTATTTTTATTAGTTGTATAGCAGCTAAAAAGGCCTTTGAAGCAGTTATTTTTCAAAAAAAAGAATCTTTTTAATGCGAAAGAAAGTTATATTATAGATTGTTTGCTAACTTTGTATGATTGAATTCATGCTCATTCAAAGATAGCGTAACGAAGGGCGGAAGGACTTTAAAACGTAAGTTATTTTTTTATAATGAAGATTTCTCTGTTTCCCTGGCACAAAATTATTATTATTATTATTTTAAACATCTGTATCAGCCCAGAATTTCACAATCAGTGCATGACAAGTTATAAAATGTTATAAAAATTAAAACTAAATACAGCATACCTTTTACAAATTCTCGTAAAGAAAACTAAAACTGTACTACCAAATTAACATTTTTTAACAGTTTAATATTTTTAATATTAAACTGTTTAATATTAACTCTATCAATCCCCTTTGAAATGCAGGTATTGAATTTACTCGTTTTATTTTGAAATGCGCACCGGAAGCGGGACGCCGTTCAGTAGCTGTCAGTGCGGAGAAGAAGCCAAACCTCGCTGAGTTTTGCGTTAGTTTAACGAGTCCGCAGCCGACGAAAACGTCTTAAACTCCCGGTAGACATTCAACTAGCTAACACTTTTTTCTGCTCAGAAACAGTTAACACCGTCGGTAACCGGACCGGACACATCCGGGAGATGAAGACGCTTTAGGGCGACCGGTAGCTTTGGTAAGTTTGTTGTTTAAAAAGTAGTTTCTCCTTATTCTTGTTAACTTTACCAACGTTTAAATGTGTTGCCCACTATCCGCATCAATGCTAAATAACACGCTAGTTTTTTTAGTTCCTTTTACCGACCAGATTTCATATACGTTAACTGTTGTAATAATAATAATAATAATAATGCTGTTTCAATACAAACGTTCATAATTAAAAGTTATAAATGGCAAATAACGTTTGTTTTTTTTCTCTTTAAAAAATCCCATAACAAATATAGTTTAAAACGTTTTTCTTAGTATTTGGTATTATTGTATTTGATAATATATCGTGTTAACACCCATAAGCATCATTTTAATATTCCTATAGTGACTTAAAATGTTATTATTATGCTGTAAGTTCATTGTTCATTGTTTTTCTTTGTCTCTTTAAGTGACACTACAATACTCCTGTACTCTATAATGTTTCTGTATTTCCTTCAAGTGTGTGTGACAGTGAATTATGATTTTTAAATTAGCTATTTACTCTTTATAGAGTAATTATAAATACTTTTGATACCTTTAGTGTACTGTATATATGTAGTGTATTATCCTAAAGTACTCCTATACTTCTATAGTGTGTGTGTGTGTGTGTGTGTGTGTGTGGTACTGAATTCAGATTTTTAAGTTACCTTTTTTTTTTTACAGGGTAATTATAAATATTACTCCAGGTACATATACGTTTTTACCATAGTGTATATGTTGTATGTTATCCTACAGCTGCCCCAGCAGTGGTTGCGGTTGCCAGGCCGGTCTGTGTAGTCCAGCTGGCCTCTTTTGTTCCGGCCACACAGACTGATTAGCATGCACCATCCGACCGGAGCATCTGTCCCTGCAGACGCTGCTTTTGTTCCCCATTTAAAACTTGAAAGTTGGCCCTTTTTTTGTCCAACTGTCCGCTCATATTAAAAGCTTTTAGGCGACGTCAACCCCTCTCCGCACGCAAACGTTGACCCTAAAAACCTGGAGAAAGTTTAGTCTGGGTGGATTAAAGCAGAGCTGACGATCACAAGGCTGGTTCAAATCACTGTCACAATATTAATACATGGTTTCCTGCAGTTTTTCATAGCAGAGATGGGCCAACTAACATTTACCCTCTGGGAAAAGGAGCAGAGCAGAACAGTTTTTCACAGAAAGCGTCATCATATATAATGTGCCTATTGTTTAGGCCGTCATCTACTAAGAAGAATAAATCCCCAGATGAGGTGCATCAGGATTTGGGTGGCTTACCTCCTCGGCAAAACAATCTCTCGAGGGAATCCCTGTAATAAGGAAATAATCCAAATTCAAAATACATCACGATACGGCAAATGTACGAAAAATCACATCAAATAATCAAACTGATGTTAAAAGCAATGTTTTGTGTGAGACCAACGTTTGTAAAGTAAAGTTAGTTTTTAATTTAAAACATTTGGACAACTAAAATTTGTCGAACAATAACTTGATGAACTAATTTTTTTTTAATCACAATTTGATTTCCCTGGAAGTCCCTAAGTGATAATAATCACCCAGCTCTGTTTAGACCTTTACTGACAAAACAAACTGTATTCGTAAGTTATTTAGGGACGACCCTTTGTTTGGCTCTTGTACAAAGTCAGCTAATATTTAAAAATGTGAAATTTCTAAAACTTTATTAGAATGATTTGATTACGATACTGATCTTTGGTCAAATCCTCCATCGCTGCTTTGCGTCTCTTGTGCTTTAATTCAAAGATCGATGAGTAACCCAGCTTTGTTAATCTGGTTAAATGTGTCCTTATTTTGATCTTAAAGCATCTGAAATAATCTGTTTAAATTGTTTACATGCTGCAGTAATGGGACTAGACTAGCCTTAATCTGCTCTTAATTGAATTATTAGTGTGCATGTCTCTGTGACCCCCCCGACCCCCCCGTTATGGGATGTGATGTGTTTGACAGGCTGCTCACTGAAACCTCACAGCCACAGCTTTTATCTCTGTGTGTTGCCATAGTGAACTGGGTTAGGGGTGTGTGTGTGTGTGTGTGTGTGTGTGTGGGAGCCGGGGTTGAAGGGGGGTATTTCCTCTTTCATCGAGCTGGTCTGTGATTGGCAGGTTGGAGGACTGTCAGTCAGCACTGGAGTTAACAGAGTCCTTCAGCAAGACACCAAACAGAGCCGCATGTGTGACGTATACACCAATAAATCATTAGCATGTTTATGTCATTAATGATCACTGTGAACTAATACACCTCTTTCACTACGGACCGCGGCTTTAATGGCTTTTTCTGCTGTGGAAAGTCATTCACTGGACTGTAAACACGACTGAATGACTCAGAGTATACTCTGTCGACAGCCTGATAATCAGACTAAATTGCCGTTTCATGTCATTTCACGTTAGCCTGTTTCCGTTTTCTGTGGGAGCATGTTTCACGACGACCAAAAAAAGTTGACTCGATCAGCTGTGTCGATCTCAACCACACTTGTGACTTGTCACTGTTTCACTGACTCTGGTACAGGAAGCTGAATGTCCCCATTCTTAATCCGACTAACAGAGCTCTGACTGGGGAAACAGCCGTCAGTCCGCCCAACGCCAGACCTAATTTAATTTCTTAACAAATCAGAGATGTGGTCTGGATTCAGAGGTCTGGAACCAGGGCCAGGGTTAGTCGTGCTGCTAGATATTAATGTACTAACATTAATTAACTTGTATTAATGAAATCAATATGTGGCAGATGTTAGATGCACCAGGTTCGATTCCTGGCAGGCGGGTCATACCTTCCCACAATCGCAGGCAGTTTTGTGGGAATCCGGTGAGGGATCGCATCCTTGTCCCTGAGGACAGTCCGGCCGGTAAAGTAAGTTCACCAGTTTTCTAATCTTTGGTGAATCAGCACCAAACTAGTCTCGTTTTATCACAAGGGATGTGCTAGCATGCTAAAATATTTTAAATGGTTGTAACTTCAACTGAAGCCATTTAAAATGATTGTTTAATTTCAAAAGGTTAAAGCCCCCCATGGTTGACCTGTGCAGGTGATTTGAATTATTTTGGCTGATTAGACGCCTTCTCAGGACAGTGTGGGCACGTACAGACGATCGCTGACTCTCCTGTTAGCTTTGGTGCACCTGTTACAGTTGGACAATCTGCACCTTTATCATTAATGTTAGCACATGGAGTCCTGGGACTCAGCAAATACTCACATACAGTAAATCCAGCGTAGTTATGCCCACCTTCAACCAGAGCAGAGGTCTTATCAGCCCAAATATGTGAACACACCTGTGAGGGTTTGCGGGGCCCTTAATGATCCGCTGGTCCAGTCAGGCAGCTCAATGGCTACAAGGTGAAGGACGCTGTGTATTGTAAATGTGATGCAGGATGGATTTCAAAACAAAGAGTCCCAAAAGGAAGTTACCTGGCGTCTCTTGGGTCACCTGGCTTCACCGTGCCGAGCGTCGGCCATCCTGGATGACTGGTATCACGAAGCCGGTTATCAGCTGGCTCAGTCACCTCTGGGGTTTTCCAGTCCAGCGGCGAGCACGTTCATGAGAAAGAGGCCAAGCTGTTAATTACAAGCGACATCATCAGAACCATGAATGAAGTACTTAATATGAAATGAGATAGCCGTGGGAAACTTTGGTTATAACGACAACAAAAAGTAATATTCAAGCAGGTGAAATGTATACTCGAATAGACTAAGAAGAAAGCATAATTTATTTATTATAATGTTCCAAATTATTAAAAGTAAGGCTAAGGCTGTAAATATAGAAATATAAATAAGCGCAGGAATTATTATACATGTCTTTAGTATAGACTGAGTGCTTTTTTGTCTGTTGATGAACAAACTTATGAATATGTGATGCACATAAAAAGACTGTTTCTGCTGATAGAGCAGAGAGGAGGAGAAAACTAGTTAACGTCTGATGTCTTTGCTTGTCTAATCATGGGAAATGTGTGTGGATTATTTTACTAATAAAAGATTAGTATAGTATAATAGTTTTTATTTCCAAATGATCATGTCGCCTCGTGTTACTCTGAGCGTAAAAGCATCGACGCTGTCGGGAATTCCTTCATTATATTTAGAGTCATAAACCATCCCTGCATTTGTTAGAAGCTCTGTTTGAAAAGAAAACTGATTCTACTGACCTATAAAAATATCTATTACTTTTGTCCATGTCGGGATCCTGTAGGACTGATGACTCACCAGTGGTCTGACTGATCAGTAGAAACTCCGTTGGCAGGATTTGGATCTTAACCTGCTCTGTAGCCGTGCAGCATACAGTAGGTTACCATGGTGATCTAACCCGGGTAAAAGTGAGCCAGCTTCGTGATACCTGAAAACCTGTCTTCGTGGTAAAGGGCCCCAGGTGACGTTAGCGAGACCTGCTGTGCTGCTTGTAAATAATTCACAAGTTCGAAATCCGCCACCTCTCTGCATCTGTGAGGTTAGCTGTCACAGAAAACAAACTTTGAAAGCTTCTACTTTGAAATCTGCACTCAGCAGGCTAGAATTAAATTAGTGATATCAGATGATAATCAGGGTCAACGAAGAAGAGTAGAGGACACAACAAAAACAAAATATTTAAAACATCAGTATGTTAAAGAGTATAAAGATTTCTGAATATAAAAATAACAACGTGGACAAACTTTGTGCTTCCATTGAATGGTGCTGCTTGTTGCCATAGTGATGCTTGTGGTCAAAACTAGGTTGTGTGAAGAGCCTGGACTCCGTGCAGCTTGGCGTTGTTCAGGCTGCTCAGAAAGGGATAAAATCAGCTTTGAGCCGCGGCGTGAACAGAGCGAGGTGCGACTCACGTCTCCGTCACGAGAGGAAACACAACAGAGCGGTTGTTGTGGAGGAGTGAAGTCACGTTAGAAGTCGTCCTCCTTATCTGGTGTCCAGTTACAGGCAGTGAATGGGTCTCTGTCCCCCCTGGCTGTTCACTGGCTGTATTCATGGCCTCTGAAATAAGCTGTGGTCATCTCTTCTCATGATACGTGCGTCTATAAATGTCTTTCACCCACTGAACCCGACAGATTTACAACAGGGCTGCAGGGTTTCCCCCCAGGAAACTGGTCATGGGAAGTCTGTCGGTCTCCGAGAGTACTGAGCTGCAGTTTGGTAGATTTCAGCCACAGGGTGTTTTGCAGGCGGAGAGGCAGAGCTGTGGCCCTGTGCTTTTCTTAAAAATATCTCTGATCAATTATTGATGCAATCAGCGTGGACCCACGGGGGGTTAAAACAGATCAGGATCTAAACTAACGAACTCGATCCCGTGTTGGTTGGGTGCGACGTGTCCAGGGGCTGATTGAGCTGTTTGCCTCGACCTTTCCTAACTTGTAAAACTCGTCATGCTGCTCTGATTGATTACCACAAAGCAAACCAGGGCTGCAATTAATGATTCATCATCTGTTAATCTGCTGGTTATGTTCCCAAATAACTGATTCATTGTTTGGTCTATGAAATGTCAAAAAAACCTTGAAAAATGCTGATCAGCACTTCCTGAAGCCTACGTTGACGTCTTCAGAGGTCTTGTTTGTCCAACCAACTGTCCACAACCCAAAGATATTCAGCACAGTGTCATACAGCATAACGAAAAGCAGCAGCTCCTGTGAACCTGGAAGTAGCTAATGTTGGTATTATTGCGTGAAAAATGACTTAAACGATTAATCGATTATCAAAATAGTTGGCAATGAATTTTCTGTTGATGTTGATTTTTTTTTAACTAATCCTTTCAGCTGTAAATCGAACATATGATCAATGATCAATATGAGCGGCTGTAGCTCAGGAGACTGGATAATCCATTAAATGCTCCCTAGCTTCTCCTGGCCACATGTTGACCGCATTGAGCCTCAGTTGCTCCTGATGGCCAGCCATGCACGGCCCAACGAGAGGCACTTTGATTTAAATACATGCTACATAAATGCGTTTTTTCTTTTCTGTTTACATTCAGTGTTACTTAATAAAGCTCATTGTGTGTGTCCTTGAGTCCTAACAAACGTATCGAATGGATTTCCTTCCTCATTTCCTTCCTCCTGTTTTTTAATAACATTTTGGAACCTGCATTGTTTACGTCCACGTTAACTCGCTAGCTGTCGTCTTCCTCGTAGCCTTCGTTGGTGCATTACCGCTGTCTGTAGATCAGTGGAATAGTGTTACACCATTGGCAGGAATGTGCATCGTGTGCAAGATCAAACAAAACGGGGACCCACACATACACAACTAGTAAAGCAGCTGTGTTTCTGACCGTGGAACTGCATGACTGTGAATGTTATAGAAGAAGACCTTGCTTGGTATAACGCTGAAAAAAACGCGTCAGCTTTTCAGGAACTTTACAGAAATGTTATCCAGAGGGGTCTGAAAAAGATCCAGGATCTTTAAACTCCTGATGTGGAGTTGGTGTTTGTGGTGGTGTAACTCAGAGCCAAGACTACTGTGTGGTGTGCAGCGACAGATGTGTGACTAGAGAGAATGATGGATTTAATTTCTAATGTCAGGTGTGGAAAGTAAGATACCCATCTTTGTCAAGTGCTGTCAATGTGCTTTTGAGCAAAGCTCAATGGCCTTCCTACCTGCACTTAAAACCTAAAATAGGTATCCGACTCTGGAATTAACATTTTTTGTAGGCAGAGCGCCATATAAAGGGCCTGCTATTTTAGTGGCATTTCTACATGGAGTGCTTCTTGTAGTGCTTATTATGAACCTCTAACGAGAAAGGACTTGGCAAGACCAGAATATATGATAGTGATTTGTCTCTGTTGACCCACATTGTCTCCAACTGCTGGAAGATGATGTGTAAAGAGTATTTTGAGCAAACTCTACAAAACCTCGAACTAAAAATAAAATCGACCACATCAGTGCAGAATCGGTCATAACAAGCTTTTGTGTAACTTGAAGGCTTATGATGACGCTGCGTCCTCTTCGGCCTTTTGACATCAGAGTTGGGCTTCTGAATGAATGCGCAGCTTGTTTTTTTTTTTTTTTTTTCATGGTACAAAGGATTGTAACATCAGTTCCAGTGTGCTGCTAAGTGAGTCACCCCGTCACGGATGCAAATGGCCCTGTATTACACCTAACAACCCCACTCACTGTACTGGAGTGAATACATACATTGTCTGCCACTGTTGCTCCCTGTACAAAGACAGTGTGGGTGTATTGTAGTAATGAATGCTGTTGTGTTGAAGCCTCTGTGTGTGTTTGTTTGAATGTCTGAAGAGGGTTTTTAAATTTGAAATGAAATATCCAAAGTGACGTTTTCTCCGATAGCACGTTTGCTGGTAAGTAAAACTTATTCTTTATCTTTTGCTTGTGTGTGCAGGTGATGTGTGTACCTGCGCTGATGGAGACGCTCTGAGGGTGACAGTGGGAGTCAGTAGTCCTCACCCTTCCTCCCCCCCGAAGGCTGCACAGATGTTTTCGCTTGGTCAGGAAAACATCTCCACCTCCCCTGCTTCCACCAAAGGACCAGTCAAATATGGAGAGCTCATTGTGCTGGGGTAAGGAGCTTTTTTACAGCTGTGGTCAAAACTTCTAAATCACCAAGATGGAGCTTTAAAGGTTTTGCTTGTTTTAGCCCTTTAACTACTCATATATGAGTACTTTACGTAACTGCTGAACATTTCATTTTCTGCAGAACACCATCTGTTTTTAGATCGGGTTCCTACTTTTCAGGCAGAAATTTGTATGAGACCATGTCAGCATGCAAATCAACTTGCAAAGAATTGAATCTTGCTTTAGATAGTAATCTACCACAGTGAAAATACAGTCTGCTTCATTTGTTTAGCAGGAAACCTTGTGGTAATTCAGTCGTGAGAAGGGGCTGTGTTCAAACCGTTCAAACTCATCTTGGTGGTGCTTTCAGGGACACTATGACATCCAGTAATTGAGAATCGGCTGGCGAAAAGACTGCAAAAGCATTGCATTCATGAATTAAGACATACAGTAACCAAACATGGTCAATGAACAATGTCATTTTGGTCATTTCATACATTTTGACAGTTGACTCTGAAATCCTCTGAGTCCATGAAGTTTTTACAGCAGTCTCCGCTCACGAATGCATCGCTGCACGATGATAACACAGCATGGCGACGAGGGGATAACTGCTGCCGAGTACCCACCTCAAGCAAAGTTTAAGTCACACCAAGCTAATGTACAGAGCCAGTCGAGAGTTAGTTGAGCTACACCTCCAGTTTGTTTAGCTGTTGTTTGCATAGTTAAAAGTCAAACACGGGAGACAATGGCATTGTTTCGCTTTGTAATAACGTCATCTCGCCAGAATCTGCACAAACTTAGATTACATAGTTTACCTAAAGATTATAGTTTTGTGACACGTGGAGGAAGTTCACCCAAAGCGAATATGGAGAGCTAACTTGTAGTTTAGGAAAAAATAGAGGAAAATTGTTTCTTTTGCAGTAGATGTAGTTTTGCTAAAAAAAAACAAAACACTGGCTTCCTCTTTCATGCATTGGTGCAGCAGGGGTGTCACTTCAGTTCAGTTTAGTTTTATTGATATAGCGCCAGTTCATAACAGAAGTTATCTCAGTGCACTTTACCTATAGAGCAGGTCTAGACCGCACTCTGTATAATATTAGACCCAACAAATCCCACCGTGAGCCAGCACTTTGGCGACAGCGGGTTCTGGCTCAAAAACATGGAGAAGTTCGTCAAAAAATGTGGTTCTGACCGTAGTTTCACAGCTTAATGCAACGCCGTCCGGCAGGCTAGCACAAGTCAAATATAAGCAGGTGGAACACCTCATAGGACAGTTTTATTGCTGTCATGACATACCAGAGTGTAAAGTACCGTGTGGTAGGGCTGAGTATTGTTGAGATTTTTAAATACTATAACTGATTTTCAGTAGGTTGAGAAATATAAACATGTTTTTTTTTTTTTCATTCAACAAAAGAAGCCAAAGTTCTTAAATGTTAAATGTTGTCCGAACACAAGAACCAGCCGAAATTAAATCGTCTAAAATTGGCAAAAGTTTTATTTAAATCAGGAATTATATGCTCAAAGGTACAAAGCTGACCAGACATTCGATGCCAGCTTTTAGTACTTGACAGATTTGTTGATGCTAGGTACTGTGGACACATAATGGTCCATACCAAAAAAGTATTGAGGTTTGATACCCAGCCCTACTGTGTGGTCTTAGCATTTAATAAGCCTTTAAACTGAACGTCTTGCTTTGTGTATTTCAGATTTTACCTGTAGCAGAAAGTCCAACTCTTCTCTCTACTTAGAATCTTCACCTCGCTGTCTTCAAATGTGCGGTTTGTAGCTTTCAGATGCAGCACAGCACAGACGACACGCTAACTCAGGATTGCAGAGCGCCGTGCATTTGCATCTAAAAGCTACAAACCGCACATTTGAAGACAGCGAGGTGAAGATTATAAGCAGAGAGAAGAGTTGGTTTGAAAGAGGAGTCAAGGAAGCCATTTTTGTGAAAAAAGAAAACCCCTCTTTGAACAGAAATGGTGGTCTGAGATTCAATCTGCCCAAAGTTTACCACAGTGTATTAGCACCTTGGTCACGCCAATCACATGCTAATAAGGTACTTAACAGTGATGAGGGAGGTGCAGCCAGAAAACAATAGGCCTGATTACTGATTACTGGGCCATCATGGAAACAATTAGGTCAGTTTCAGGTGAAACTAGCTAATCAACAGATACTCAGGTAGACTCCTTCCTGAGGGCGGGGCTTATGTAACACAGAGTAGCTTAAATTTCTAGTTCCCGTCCCATTTTTTCACAATTGAGAATGACTTCCTGATGGGAGCCGAAACGTCTTGATTCTGAAAACAGCGTCCAGACGACTACGACTGAAACCTTTTCTACGCTATTGTTGTTGTACTTTGTGTGTGCTCCTCTAAGTATGTAACCCCCTTCGGTGCAGATAAGAATTTGTACTCCGTCAAGTTAAACAAGATTAAACTAATCCATTCATATGAGTTCAGTGCACCTTGTAGCATTTTTTTTTTGTGCCGTATGAAATTCAGTCTATTGATTTTTGTTCAGGAGCAGCATAACTCTGCCTCAATGCAGTTAAATGTGCGGAGAAACTCAACCACAGTAAAGAATGCAGCTGACTTCCTGACTGAAGGCCATTCACTGTGGACACAACACAGAGCCTGTGGTTCAGGGAGGTTGGCTGCTGTGGTTTCAGACCTTTTGTTTGCTTTTGTATCATAGTGTCCACATGTGGAATTAAACAGTCTGGCAGACCCAGTAACCGGCAATTACACTGGTCATAAGGTTTAATTTTAAAGAGCCATATAGTTTGTGAAAACAGAGGACGTGTTATGTGTCGTACAGTGGAGCCACAGTGGAGTCGGGGTGGTCTAAGTTTGTCTAAGAAAGGAGGTGGCCGTCTCTTTATCTGAAACGCAGGAAGTTTGCATTATCCAGTGAAAGAATGGCTCGACTTTTAACTGAGCTCGAATGTTTATTTGACCTGCGGCTGGCAGCAGTCTGGCTCTGAAGATTAGCTCTCCAGCTAAACTGACTTTTAATTAAAGGTCCGACTACATTTAGCTTTCATTATTTGCTTTTCAGATTCACTACAGCTCACAACGAGAATAATGTTCTGCAAATACATGATGTTTTGCAAATAAATGATGTTCAGTTTAAGTTGTAGTTAACAGGCGTCCAGATGATATTTTCAGTCCTGGACCGAAGCCCTTGTTGCTCTTCAGCTTTCTCTCCCCCACAAAGCTTCCTGTCTCCAGTGAAAGCTGTTAAAGAAACGATTGGGAGATATGCTTGTTTGTCTTCTTACCTGCACGAGGTAGATAGGTCCAGGATGTGTTTAGCCTAGCATAGCATAAAGACTAGAAAGTGCTAGCTTAGCATCATCAAAATTGGGGAAAAAAACACCTTCCAACTGCTCCAAACCTGCCTGATTTCTATGTTGTATCTTGTTTATTGAACAGGTGTAGGAATAGAAATGTAAAAAGGAGACATTCTGGTTACTTTATTTGGACTTGTTGTAGCCTTTTGACTAGAAAAGCCCCCAAGCTTGAAGATTAAAAATAATTTAATAAAAAGTTTGTGCAGTGAGTGAACTTCAGTTATGAATCCTCAGCTCCTCAGTTTCATGATATACAGCCCTCTGAATTAAATCAGCAGGGAAAGGTGTGTTTTAGTCAGTGCCGACCAGCAGACACACACCAGACGATCATCACATTCGCATTTAAAGACACAACAAAAACTGGACGGCGACATGCAACAACACCTGTCTTGGTCCTGTCACCTAAATTATTGTAATTATGCGACACGATCAAGACACATATGATCGTTTTACTCAATCGTTCTATTTAAAATGTTATAAAGTTAATTTTAAAGAGCATTTACTATTTCTGTAAATGTGCTATATATAAACTGTTACTCTGTTAAAACACTTGAATGGGATTACCTTCAGTGAGGGCACATAATGACTTGTTTAGGATGCAAAACACAAAGTTTAGGACTTGGACTTTATTTAGACTTGTCGGTCTTTGGATTTTATAGCCAAGACTTTAGACTTACTTGTGATTTGCAAAACAATGACCTTGTCCTGCATCTGGTAGATAGTGTTTATTGTTTGGGAGCAGCCTGAACCCTGTTAAATGTGCGGAGAAACTCAACCATAGCAAAGAATGCAGCTGACTTCCTGACTGAAAGCCATTCACTGTGGACACAACAGAGAGCCTGTGGTTCAGGGAGGTTGGCTGCTGTGGGTTCAGACCTTTGCTTTTGTATTATTGTATCCAGAACTGAAATAAAGCTGTCTGGGATGTTTCGTCACTCAAGTATAAACCAGGATTATCAAATATGTACATTTACATGTTTGCCTCGTTAGCCTTTAAGGTGTTATATAGCGTAATAATGATTCATCTCGCGATTCAAAATGCATTTTGTGTGCCATTAGTTGTAATGAAACTGGAAATAAGGCGGCTTCATTCTCTGACACTGTAGTATAACCGGTCCTAAAACATCCTGCAGAGTATGAAACAACAAACAAGAGGAAACATTGTGATGGTGCAGTATATGTTCAGTATAACTGCTTTCTGATTCAGAAGATGCCCTGATAACCTGTGTGGATCTTCTACGAACGTTATACCACATTTCAGGTGTAACGGCTCTCTGCCCAGCGGTGACAAGGGGCGGCGGAAAAGTCGCTTCGCTCTGTGTCGCAGAAACAAGGCCAACGGCGTGAAACCCAGCACTGTCCACACGTCCTGCACCCCTCAGGCTGCCAAGGTGAGAGCTCAACGCACAGGTCAAAGTGGCCCGTGTGCGTCAGGCCTATGAGATGCAGTACAGCAGTGAAACCTTCAAATGTTCTAAGAGCAACACAAAAGAAGACAGAAAGTGAATGGGCTTTGGTTCTTATAAATTACTTTTTAAGTGTGGTTGTGGAAGGCAACTGCAATGAACTAATGAGGCATTAAAACAGCTTATTCCACATATGTTTAGTGTGATTTATATTGAGTACAAATCTGGAATTTGCCACATAGTTTCACACACTCGCTCTTTCTGCTACAGACTTACTGCACCATTGATAAAATGGACAAAAAGAGCAATAATAGCTGTGTTTGTCAGACCTTAAACACAGTGTAACAGTGCTTCTCCTCTGTGTTTCTAAAGGCTATAAGCAACAAGGAGCAGCACAGTATTTCATACACTCTGTCCCGGGCACAGACGGTGGTGGTGGAGTACACCCACGACAGCAACACAGACATGTTCCAGGTGTGTAGCATCCACTAACTCTACCTTATGTCACTTCAGATATGCAGATCAAATTAAACGTTTTATTTGTGTGTGTCTGCATGGTCACACAAGGATTAGACCGTCAGCAGCAGAGTGCTGTGCTTCTTAATATGAGCTTAATTCTCTTTCACCTCGTGTCTTTTTCACCGAGATTTAGTTTAATCTTATCGCCTTAACCTCCAGCACTTTAAGTAACTTGAATTTTAGTCTTTCATCACTGTTGTTGAACTCTTGTATCTCAAAAATGCCCGCTAATATTTCCAAAATGTAAACTTCTTCACAGCTGAGAAAAATAGCTTTGATTTTGTTCCTGTGTTTATTTGTTTTTGACCACCATACATACACCACCAAACTGAGTATGAGGAAAAAGGGAGTAAATCGAGGAATTAGAAAGAGAAATGAGAAACAACACAGCTGCAAACAAATTGCTGTGATAAACAGTCCAGACTTTATCCTGTTTTTATAAACTCAGTTTGACTTTTCATGCATGTTTCTTGTACTGTGGTCCCCATTTCCTATTGTAGTTTGCCGTTGTTGTTGTATGAGACAGGTGGGACGTTTAGGCCACTTAATCAAATCACTGACGCAGCGTCACTATGTACATGACGCTAAGATAAAGGTGTCTGCAGGCATCAGCATGGACACACTGTAAGACCAGGTTTGGTAACGTAAATCGTGCTTCTGTATCATTACAGATCGGTCGTTCCACGGAGAATCCCATCGACTTTGTGGTGACAGACACGGCGCCGGGTGGTCAGTGCCATGCTGACGGCCACACAGTTCAGAGCACCATCTCCCGCTTCGCCTGCCGCATCATCTGCCAAAGAAACCCGCCTTACTCTGCGCGGATCTACGCCGCAGGCTTCGACTCCTCCAAGAACATCTTCCTCGGGGTAGGCTGCACTGACTGCTGTTAGAGGTGGATGGTGCACTGACTCTTTGCTTGTGTTCGGTGTAATTAGAGGTGAGTTGTTTTTTCAGTACGGACAGGCTAAACGTGAATTCATGACCTCTTCACAGGAGAAGGCAGCCAAGTGGAGGATGCATGACGGTCAGATGGACGGACTGACCACCAACGGGGTTCTGGTGATGCACCCGCGCCACGGCTTCAGCCAGGACTCTAAACCTGGCCTGTGGAGGGAAATCTCAGTCTGCGGCAACGTCTTTACCCTGCGGGAAACCAGATCTTCTCAGCAGAGGGGCAAGATGGTGGGTGACTCCCCCCTGCCCTTCATGGGAGCTGTAGTTTTATTTAATGTAAACAAATGAATCATTGTGTAAAGGTGCCCTGTGGAGTTTTCTTGTAAACAAGCAAAAGTCATGTTTACATTCACTGTTTCTCACCAAAACACATTGTCTGTATCCTCGAGGTCTAACAAACACGTTGAATGCATTTTCTTCCTCATATAACATTTGCAAAGCGTTTATTGTTTACATTCATATTTACTTGCTAGCAGGCTTCTTCCTCGCCTCTGTTGGTGCATTGCTGCGTTTCTTTGTTCATTACTGTCGCCAACTGTCGCTCAGCAGACCAGCATGAAACCAGAGGCAGGAATGTGTATCGTGTCGCCCGTGTGCTCGCATGCGTGCATGTGCATGATACAAACAAAACGGGGAAGCAAATATAAGTAAAAATACTGCTCTATAGCGCTACCGGTGGTTAAAAACTGCACAGGGTACCTTTAACTTGTTAAAATAATGAACGGTTCAGATTCTAAAATCAAGAGTAGATAGTAATTTATCTTATCTTAATATGGATAGTAAACGCCAGAGCCCCTTTTTCAGAAACCCTCACTTGTATTGAGTTACAGAATCTACTGGAACAGCAGCAAGACAGGAAGTGACATCATGAGTTTGGCTCTGGAAATGGTTTCCATATAAAAATGATTTTAAACAGGCTGCAGCGTCATATTGTGGTGTTGTGAATGACCTGTAATCTGCTCGTCTCTCCTTCAGGTGGACTCTGTCTCTGAGTCTAATGAGCTGGTGGATGGCTCGCTCATCGACTTGTGCGGCGCCACCCTGCTGTGGCGGACGGCCGAGGGCCTGGCGCACACACCCACCGTCAAACACCTGGAGGCGCTGCGGCAGGAGCTGAACGCCGGGCGGCCGCAGTGTCCCGTGGGCTTCAACACGCTGGCCTTCCCCAGCCTTCGGCGCAAAGATGTCCTGGACGAGAAGCAGCCCTGGGCCTACCTGCGCTGCGGCCACGTGCACGGCTACCACGGCTGGGGGGGGCGCCGCAACCCCGAGGTGGAGGCGGAGTGTAAGGAGAGAGAGTGCCCTATGTGCCGGGCGCGGGGCCCCTACGTGCCGCTGTGGCTGGGCTGTGAGGCGGGCTTCTACGTGGACGCGGAGCCCCCCACCCACGCCTTCGTCCCCTGCGGTCACGTCTGCTCGGAGAAGACGACGGCGTACTGGAGTCAGATCCCGCTGCCGCACGGCGCGCACACCTTCCACGCCGCCTGCCCGTTCTGCATCCAGCCGCTGAGTGAGTCCGGCTGCATCAGACTCATCTTCCAAAGCCCGCTGGACTAGAAACCACTCAGACTTCTTATCTCAAGCCTTCACCAACAGAAGGGTGGACAGAGCAATATGATTTGAGTTTTCATAACTTTATTTTATAACTTAATTTAACTTAATTTTGACCAATATAAACACATTTATTGGGTTGATTCCTGCCCTTTTTTTAATATCATACATGATTCAGGCAGTGGTGTCCTCCTCTCTTCCCTGGACAGCTGCACAGATGTTTGCTTTGCCTTACACTTTGTATGTTCCTTTACCTCTTCAGTAATGTTTTTTTGTAAATCAGTGCAGAATTTAACAGCTGTAATGTTTCCCAGATCACTGCCTCACCCTGCCTCAAAGAGCCAGTTTGGTTTCAGTCGAGTGTTTTAAAGCTTTTCTGTGGGAAACAGAAGAATATTCAGTTGTGGCACAAACTGGACCTTTTAGTGAGCCATAACTTATTTATGTGTTTGATCTTTTTCTCTGAAATCAAGCGACCTCCCTCTGTAATGCCGTTGCCTCTTTGAACACAGAATAACTGTTATTTATTATCTCAATACAAGCTTTGTACCATGACATAACAAAAACATATTTCTTGGGAAACGTTTTTAAGCTGCAGATTGAATGTAATTTTTTAAACAAAATAAAAATATACTACAGGCATGGATGACAATAAACCAGCATTACTCAGTAGTTACATGAGGACTTAATAACACTTACTGTCCCAAGTGCTCTTAAAGGAATATTTCAGCCCGCAGTGAAAATCCAGTCACTGCTCTCGTACATGTGCTTTTGCATAAATGTAAACAAAAATCTGTTTACATTCATGATATAAAAAGGAAACTATACAATAATTAAAATATATACTAATATCTCCAACAAGATATCTCAACATCTCCTGACCAGAGTACCATGACGTGTCTGGAAGAGGATTTCTGATGTTATTGGTGACTTTCTGACCTTTCCTCTAGCGCCACCATGAGGCCAAACCTCCCACTTCTATATAAGAAACATCAAAATGCATCGTATAGTTTCCTTAAAATGTCACCGATCACATTTCTGTTCCCAAGAGGATGAACTGTTCTGATTTGAGCTCTTTTTCTTGTATCAGTATGTTGACTTTGACTCTGTAAACAGAGTAGGATCTGTTTAGAATTAGGTGAAACTCGAGTTAATTTTTGGAGGGAACGATTCTTCAGTCAAACCAGTAAAACCTCAGCTGCTCTCAATGTAAGTGGCCGCAGATGCATCAAATACAACCTGCAGGAGGGTAAATGTAGGACTGAAACAGATTCTGTCCAGGTCGCTGACCCATTTCATGCGTTTCAGACTGAAGGTGTCTGTTCTTTCACCAGTTTGTCCTTCGTGTTTGTTTGTTGCCCTCACAGCTATGCAGTCGCGCTGCACACTGATTGTTTTTGTACCGATTGCAAACATTAAAAACACACTGCTGATGTTTGTGCGGCTGTTTCTGTTTGAAAAGCTGCGACCCAGACTCGTGCTGTAACAATCACACTTGCATCCCTCAGATATATATTGCGTACAGCCAGGTTTCCTACATGACGACGATGACGTTTTTATTCTTGTGTCGTGTATACAACTTTGCCCACCTCCCACAAACTGACAAGACCCCACAATTAATATAAACCAGATCCAGAATGCAACACGTACAATTTCCAACAGTATTTCAAAGTGTCAACCAAAAAAAAAGACTTCCCATTCACATAACTCACACTGTCAGATTTTCAGACTTTCACATACAACAAAATTCATAAATTCCATACTGAAAAAAACAAAAAAGAAACTGACTCGCCGCTTCTCCCAGATCCCAGCTCACAGAATCTATTTTCACATATTATTGAGTCTTCCAACTTGCAAGAAGATAAAAAGCTGCATTTTAATTACACAACTGAAGATGCTTGGCTTCTCGATAGGGGGGGATGTAACACACAGTACGATTCAGCTTAATATGCATATGTGTAATTCATTTTGGATTTGACAGGATATTTTTAGACTATTTTGTTGTCTAATTTTCTTCTAAACTGAATAAGTTGGACAGAAGTTTACTGTTTATGGTGTAAACATCACAGCATAACTTATTCCTGTAGGTATACAACATTATTCAAATGTTGACAGATGTAAACAAACTTTTAACAATATCAGAAAACATTACTGCTTTGAGTTTTGTTTTTGCCTCGACTAGTCCCTCTGTTAAAAGATTTGTTGAGCGTGTGACTTTTAGTAATGAGTAGTGGTGGAATGTAACTAAGTACATTTACTCAAGTACTAGACTTAAGCACAATTTTGAGGTACTTGTACTTTACTTGAGTATTTCCATTTTATGCTACTTACTTATTATATAAAGCAAGTAGTAAATTATGATATACTGTTAAAGATTAAGCTACCCGGCAGTATATAAAGTAGCTAAAATTAGCTCCACCTTTACCATCTGCAGCATTAATGATGCTTACACATTAATGCATCACAAATTATAATCCACTGATATAATATATATTATTCTGAAATGACCCATTTTGCACAATGAGTACTTTTCCTTTTGGTACTTTTAGTATATTTTATAGTATATTTTTTTTAAAGGCAAGGCTTTTTACTTGTAACAGAGTATTTTTATTTTAGATCTGAATACTTCTTCCAACGCTGGCAATGGGGTCATGCTTTTGTTTACATTTGGATAATAGATTGTGCCTGTTGTTTTTACTATATAAATTACAGGTACAAGTGTAAGTAAAGACTTACAGATAAGACATATACTATATGGCCATAAGTATGTGGACAGGGTGTCACATACCTTCAGTGTGTATGGTTTTCCACAGAGAGGCGACAGCTGGTCAGCAGGTGGCAGCAGCGAGCTTTATGACACGAGAAGAAGAAGCGGCCGCTGCCCGTCCTCCCGCAGTGCATGATGGTCGGTGTACTGGCTGTATCTGCAGCTGTGCGTCCTGTTGTTTTCATCCCGGTTCTTCCAGTGTTCCTGTGATGGTGAAGAGGGGAAACACCGGCTGCTGTGCTTCTCACGACAGGTACGGAAGCGGCCGAGGCTCGGGCAGTAGCCGTTTGTCTCTCAGTGGGTTTCATTTCGCCTGTCAGAGTGTTAGCTAGCTGTGTGGCTAACCTGCTAGTGTTAGCCAGTCTACGTGTAACCCCCGCTGGACTCGCTGACAACATTAGCTTTAGCATTAGCATTTATTTGGCACAGGCCGAGGACAGTCCGAGCCTTTTTAGCTCTGGCTGTCATCGAAAGTAAAACAGGTGATGTGTGTCTTGTGTTACCATTTTAGCTTTGACTCCACTGTCAGCTCAGTGGATGTAACGGTAACAACTACAGCAATGAATGCACTGGAGCTAAGCTAAGCTAAAGCTAGCTGGCTAGCTTCTGCCACAGCTGTCTGTCCTGTTGGAAGGCAGTCCAATGATTTGACATTTCAAGTAAACATTACAAAAGCTGTTTGAGGTGTGACATTTAACCCACAATACCTTCATTTTAGGGTTAATGGGACATTTGCATGAGGGAAGTAAGTTTTATGGGGAAAAACAACTTAATTTGATGCTAAACAGACTTTTGGCCAACCTTAAACTTATCCCAGTCTGCCTTTACAGTAATGCTTAATGAGTTTAATTCACTAATGGATTTAGGGTTTATTTAATTGAGGCATACATTCAGTAATTTAAAGGCCAATTATGTGTTTTATAGTAAAGTAACTCCACCAATTTTACACATAAAGTTATTAAGAGTTGTTATGGGGAGTACTACTCTAAACAGGTGTATAAACCTGTAACTCAGGAAGAGGTTTGTCAGGTCTGAGAAAGTAACCCTGATTATGTCATAGTGGTGTCATCAGGCTTGAGTCATCAGTCACATTAGTTTTCTGATCAATAAAATGTCCCCCACACTGATCCTTGTAAAAGGAAGTGATGTTCTTGGGATGTACCGGTTCTCATGTGGCAGAAAAACTTATATCGAGCAGAGCGATCGCAAACTGAAAACGACATGTGAGAGAGAGAAGCTGCAGTTTTGTACAAAACAAGGCGATAAAACACCCTAGAATGATGAAAGCCGGCTGGACATCGCACTGAAACAGGAAACACGCTCTTGAATTCGTCAGTCGTACAAACTTCAGTTGAAGTGAATGGGATTGTGTATTGTGACCGTACGTCTGGGCTCGGAGACTACACATTTATAACAGAAAGGCTGTGTACAAAGTGAAGATTTGGTCTTTGACAGATGTGAGTGTTTTCCATTCTGGGAGGTTGTAATGAAATTATTTGGGTGCATTATGGGAAATGTAGGATCCAGCGTTTTTGGCGCTTGACCCAAACTTGGGAAGAAAAATAAGGATATCTCATCTTCTCCTGTGCCGATTTTAACCGTTCTTTTTTTAAAATCTTTCGTGAGTCCCCAGACTTTATGGGCATGCAACACTAGATTCCTTGAGTACAGCTTTATTTTTATTTTTTTTATAATGAATAACCAGAGCCTGCGCTTAACATTTAGTGCAAAATGTACACCATCACTAAGAAAAAAAAAAAAAAAAACACAGATGCAAAGTCTGTTTGGGATTTTAAGAATAAAAAGTAATTCAATCTTGTGCTTTAAACTGGAAGAGCTTTTGCAGAAATAAAAATCACTAAACTGTTGGCACCAACCGTGACATGTCAACACAGAAATATTATTCAGGTTTACTGATCGCAGCAGGATTATCTCTGCGCAGTCGTTGCTGTGTTTTCTGTAATCCACCTTTCATTTGCTGATTGATTGTTCTCCATTAAGTTGAAATCATTCTCTGCTGGTCGCACAAAATGAACCAGAGGAGGAGATACTTGGTCTGAAAGGCTGCTTGTTAATTCTGGATGGGACTCAACTTTTCAACTGCTCAACAATTTGCTCAGCAGCTGCGATCAGTTTATATGGAAACATTTTTTAGTATCTTTTTCTACAAACAATGTACAAATCGTGATGTAAACACCTGCTAAATACTGTCCTTTCTCTATCTTTCACATCCATGTTGCATTTCAAGAGTTTTTTTACTTGATTTACATGCAGGTACAAAATGAAGCAAATGATGATGACTTTAATCTGTCCTGGTCTCATTTTAATGTGCAACTAATCCTCCAAAGCAGCTCCAAAAAAATAAATCAGCCAGTTCTATTTTTACCTCACATAAGTCTCAGTTGGTGGTGGAAACAAGTAGCCAGGCCGGCTGTGAGAGCTGGAAGCCGACAAGTCTGAAGTTTTACACTTTGAAGTGTT